>NC_074703.1:1383895-1433895 GCF_029448725.1 Salvelinus fontinalis | reverse complement strand
CCGCTAACCAGTAACAATGCAAGTTAATTGTCTGTGAAGACCAGAAGAACAGTTATTGTACTGAATATCTGGATGGAAACCTCTAGAAAATATGCGACGAGAGCTGTGGAAGTCTTTCTGAAAGGGTTGGAGAATTGGGACGTATTTTAAACTGGGGGTATTTTTATAGTGACATCTCGTCTGCTTTCAAAGTGGCACAGAGACCCTTCAGTGTTGAAACTGATCAAATAATTGTATTGATTTTGTTTTTTGTGTGTTTCTTTCCCCTTGTCATGTCTGGCTGACTTGGAGGGTTTGACAACAGTGGTTTGACATACTGGACAGTTTGGGCTCAACATCCTTCAGGACTAGAAGTTGATCATTTCCGCAGTGAAAAGCCTCTGTTTAGAACTAATACAACTGTAAAGAGACGTTTGTTTGATTCATCTGCATGTCGCTGGTGACAAATTACTAAAACAAATTCAACTAAATCAAATGGAATATATACTCTTTGATTTCTGAATTCACCAAGTCTCTCGTTGACGTCTCAGAGTATCTGTTTATAAGTGTGTCTTCCTCCCCACTACTCAGGTCTGTGAGAGACTGAGAGACTGGGAAATACTGAGAGAGAGAGACTGGGAAATACTGAGAGAGAGAGACTGGGAAATACTGAGAGAGAGAGACTGGGAAATACTGAGAGAGAGACTGGGAAATACTGAGAGAGAGAGACTGGGAAATACTGAGAGAGAGAGACTGGGAAATACTGAGAGAGAGAGACTGGGAAATACTGAGAGAGAGAGACTGGGAAATACTGAGAGAGAGAGACTGGGAAATACTGAGAGAGAGACTGGGAAATACTGAGAGAGAGAGACTGGGAAATACTGAGAGAGAGAGACTGGGAAATACTGAGAGAGAGACTGGGAAATACTGAGAGAGAGAGACTGGGAAATACTGAGAGAGAGAGACTGGGAAATACTGAGAGAGAGAGACTGGGAAATACTGAGAGAGAGAGACTGGGAAATACTGAGAGAGAGAGACTGGGAAATACTGAGAGAGAGACTGGGAAATACTGAGAGAGAGACTGGGAAATACTGAGAGAGAGAGACTGGGAAATACTGAGAGAGAGAGACTGGGAAATACTGAGAGAGAGACTGGGAAATACTGAGAGAGAGAGACTGGGAAATACTGAGAGAGAGAGACTGGGAAATACTGAGAGAGAGAGACTGGGAAATACTGAGAGAGAGAGACTGGGAAATACTGAGAGAGAGAGACTGGGAAATACTGAGAGAGAGAGACTGGGAAATACTGAGAGAGAGAGACTGGGAAATACTGAGAGAGAGACTGGGAAATACTGAGAGAGAGACTGGGAAATACTGAGAGAGAGAGACTGGGAAATACTGAGAGAGAGACTGGGAAATACTGAGAGAGAGAGACTGGGAAATACTGAGAGAGAGAGACTGGGAAATACTGAGAGAGAGAGACTGGGAAATACTGAGAGAGAGACTGGGAAATACTGAGAGAGAGAGACTGGGAAATACTGAGAGAGAGAGACTGGGAAATACTGAGAGAGAGAGACTGGGAAATACTGAGAGAGAGAGACTGGGAAATACTGAGAGAGAGAGACTGGGAAATACTGAGAGAGAGAGACTGGGAAATACTGAGAGAGAGAGACTGGGAAATACTGAGAGAGAGAGACTGGGAAATACTGAGAGAGAGACTGGGAAATACTGAGAGAGAGACTGGGAAATACTGAGAGAGAGACTGGGAAATACTGAGAGAGAGAGACTGGGAAATACTGAGAGAGAGACTGGGAAATACTGAGAGAGAGAGACTGGGAAATACTGAGAGAGAGAGACTGGGAAATACTGAGAGAGAGAGACTGGGAAATACTGAGAGAGAGACTGGGAAATACTGAGAGAGAGAGACTGGGAAATACTGAGAGAGAGAGACTGGGAAATACTGAGAGAGAGACTGGGAAATACTGAGAGAGAGAGACTGGGAAATACTGAGAGAGAGAGACTGGGAAATACTGAGAGAGAGAGACTGGGAAATACTGAGAGAGAGAGACTGGGAAATACTGAGAGAGAGAGACTGGGAAATACTGAGAGAGAGACTGGGAAATACTGAGAGAGAGACTGGGAAATACTGAGAGAGAGAGACTGGGAAATACTGAGAGAGAGACTGGGAAATACTGAGAGAGAGAGACTGGGAAATACTGAGAGAGAGAGACTGGGAAATACTGAGAGAGAGAGACTGGGAAATACTGAGAGAGAGAGACTGGGAAATACTGAGAGAGAGACTGGGAAATACTGAGAGAGAGAGACTGGGAAATACTGAGAGAGAGAGACTGGGAAATACTGAAAGAGAGAGACTGGGAAATACTGAGAGAGAGACTGGGAAATACTGAGAGAGAGACTGGGAAATACTGAGAGAGAGACTGGGAAATACTGAGAGAGATACTGGGAAATACTGAAAGAGAGACTGGGAAATACTGAGAGAGAGACTGGGAAATACTGAGAGAGAGACTGGGAAATACTGAGAGAGAGAGAGACTGGGAAATACTGAGAGAGAGAGACAGGGAAATACTGAGAGAGAGAGAGACTGGGAAATACTGAAAGAGAGAGAGAGAGACTGGGAAATACTGAGAGAGAGAGACTGGGAAATACTGAAAGAGAGACTGGGAAATACTGAAAGAGAGACTGGGAAATACTGAGAGAGAGACTGGGAAATACTGAGAGAGAGACTGGGAAATACTGAGAGAGAGAGAGACTGGGAAATACTGAGAGAGAGAGAGACTGGGAAATACTGAGAGAGAGAGAGACTGGGAAATACTGAAAGAGAGAGAGAGAGACTGGGAAATACTGAGAGAGAGAGACTGGGAAATACTGAGAGAGAGAGACTGAGAGAGACTGGGGAATACTGAGA
The DNA here is from genome assembly GCF_029448725.1 of Salvelinus fontinalis. Lineage (NCBI taxonomy): Eukaryota > Metazoa > Chordata > Actinopteri > Salmoniformes > Salmonidae > Salvelinus > Salvelinus fontinalis. Next base: position 1,430,991 of record NC_074703.1, on the reverse strand, counting down.
GAGACTGGGGAATACTGAGAGAGAGACTGGGAAATACTGAGAGAGACTGGGGAATACTGAGAGAGAGACTGGGAAATACTGAGAGAGAGAGAGACTGTGGGAAATACTGAGAGAGAGAGAGAGACTGTGGGAAATACTGAGAGAGAGAGAGAGACTGTGGGAAATACTTTGAGAGAGAGAGACTGGGAAATACTTTGAGAGAGAGAGACTGTGGGAAATACTGAGAGTGAGAGACAGACAGACAGACAGACAGACAGACAGACAGACAGACAGACAGACAGACAGACAGACAGACAGACAGACAGAGAGAGAGAGAGAGAGAGAGAGAGAGAGAGAGAGAGTCCTTCCCCTCTCTGATTGTCCCAGTCACTTGTCACCCTGAGAGGAGAGTAACAGAGCCGTGGGCTTTGTTTTCTCAACATCTAAAGCCTCTCTGCTGTTTGACTAGCAGCTGCAGCACACACACACACACACACACACACTCCAATAGTCCCTCATTAATCTTCCTTAGTCTTCATTAGAGCTGCCTTCCTTCCATCTCTTCAATAACCCCTACCTCAACTCACCCCAAACCCCTGTGCCAAGATGATACCTCCCTCTCTACTCCTCCAAGATGATACCTCCCTCTCTACTCCTCTAAGATGATACCTCCCTCTCCACTCCTCCAAGATGATACCTCCCTCTACTCCTCCAAGATGATACCTCCCTCTCCACTCCTCCAAGATGATACCTCCCTCTCCAGTCCTCCAAGATGATACCTCCCTCTCTACTCCAAGATGATACCTCCCTCTCCAGTCCTCCAAGATGATACCTCCCTCTCTACTCCTCCAAGATGATACCTCCCTCTCTACTCCTCCAAGATGATACCTCCCTCTCCACTCCTCCAAGATGATACCTCCCTCTCCACTCCTCCAAGATGATACCTCCCTCTCTACTCCTCCAAGATGATACCTCCCTCTCCAGTCCTCCAAGATGATACCTCCCTCTCCAGTCCTCCAAGATGATACCTCCCTCTCTACTCCTCCAAGATGATACCTCCCTCTCTACTCCTCCAAGATGATACCTCCCTCTCCACTCCTCCAAGATGATACCTCCCTCTCCACTCCTCCAAGATGATACCACCCTCTCCAGTCCTCCAAGATGATACCTCCCTCTCCAGTCCTCCAAGATGATACCTCCCTCTCCAGTCCTCCAAGATGATACCTCCCTCTCCACTCCTCCATGATGATACCTCCCTCTCCAGTCCTCCAAGATGATACCTCCCTCTCCAGTCCTCCAAGATGATACCTCCCTCTACTCCTCCAAGATGATACCTCCCTCTCTACTCCTCCAAGATGATACCTCCCTCTCCAGTCCTCCAAGATGATACCTCCCTCTCTACTCCTCCAAGATGATACCTCCCTCTCCACTCCTCCAAGATGATACCTCTCTCTATACTCCTCCAAGATGATACCTCCCTCTCTACTCCTCCAAGATGATACCTCCCTCTCTACTCCTCCAAGATGATACCTCCCTCTCCAGTCCTCCAAGATGATACCTCCCTCTCTACTCCTCCAAGATGATACCTCCTTCTCCAATTCTCCAAGATGATACCTCCCTCTCTACTCCTCCAAGATACCTCCCTCTCCACTCCTCCAAGATGATACCTCCCTCTCCACTCCTCCAAGATGATACCTCCCTCTCCACTCCTCCAAGATGATACCTCCCTCTCTACTCCTCCAAGATGATACCTCAACTCACCCCAAACCCCTGTGCCAAGATGATACCTCCCTCTCCACTCCTCCAAGATGATACCTCCCTCTCTACTCCTCCAAGATGATACCTCCCTCTCTACTCCTCCAAGATGATACCTCCCTCTCTACTCCTCCAAGATGATACCTCCCTCTCCAGTCCTCCAAGATGATACCTCCCTCTCTACTCCTCCAAGATGATACCTCCCTCTCCACTCCTCCAAGATGGTACCTCCCTCTCCACTCCTCCAAGATGATACCTCCCTCTCTACTCCTCCAAGATGATACCTCCCTCTCCACTCCTCCAAGATGATACCTCCCTCTCCACTCCTCCAAGATGATACCTCCCTCTCTACTCCTCCAAGATGATACCTCCCTCTCTACTCCTCCAAGATGATACCTCCCTCTCCAGTCCTCCAAGATGATACCTCCCTCTCTACTCCTCCAAGATGATACCTCCCTCTCCAGTCCTCCAAGATGATACCTCCCTCTCTACTCCTCCAAGATGATACCTCCCTCTCTACTCCTCCAAGATGATACCTCCCTCTCTACTCCTCCAAGATGATACCTCCCTCTCCAGTCCTCCAAGATGATACCTCCCTCTCCAGTCCTCCAAGATGATACCTCCCTCTCTACTCCTCCAAGATGATACCTCCCTCTCCACTCCTCTAAGATGATACCTCCCTCTCCACTCCTCCAAGATGGTACCTCCCTCTCCAGTCCTCCAAGATGATACCTCCCTCTCTACTCCTCCAAGATGATACCTCCCTCTCCACTCCTCCAAGATGATACCTCCCTCTCCACTCCTCCAAGATGATACCTCCCTCTCTACTCCTCCAAGATGATACCTCCCTCTCTACTCCTCCAAGATGATACCTCCCTCTCCACTCCTCCAAGATGATACCACCCTCTCCAGTCCTCCAAGATGATACCTCCCTCTCCAGTCCTCCAAGATGATACCTCCCTCTCCAGTCCTCCAAGATGATACCTCCCTCTCCACTCCTCCATGATGATACCTCCCTCTCCAGTCCTCCAAGATGATACCTCCCTCTCCAGTCCTCCAAGATGATACCTCCCTCTCCACTCCAAGATGATACCTCCCTCTACTCCTCCAAGATGATACCTCCCTCTCTACTCCTCCAAGATGATACCTCCCTCTCCAGTCCTCCAAGATGATACCTCCCTCTCTACTCCTCCAAGATGATACCTCCCTCTCTACTCCTCCAAGATGATACCTCCCTCTCCACTCCTCCAAGATGATACCTCCCTCTCCAATTCTCCAAGATGATACCTCCCTCTCTACTCCTCCAAGATACCTCCCTCTCCACTCCTCCAAGATGATACCTCCCTCTCCACTCCTCCAAGATGATACCTCCCTCTCTACTCCTCCAAGATGATACCTCAACTCACCCCAAACCCCTGTGCCAAGATGATACCTCCCTCTCCACTCCTCCAAGATGATACCTCCCTCTCTACTCCTCCAAGATGATACCTCCCTCTCTACTCCTCCAAGATGATACCTCCCTCTCTACTCCTCCAAGATGATACCTCCCTCTCCAGTCCTCCAAGATGATACCTCCCTCTCTACTCCTCCAAGATGATACCTCCCTCTCTACTCCTCCAAGATGATACCTCCCTCTCCACTCCTCCAAGATGATACCTCCCTCTCCACTCCTCCAAGATGGTACCTCCCTCTCCACTCCTCCAAGATGATACCTCCCTCTCTACTCCTCCAAGATGATACCTCCCTCTCCACTCCTCCAAGATGATACCTCCCTCTCCACTCCTCCAAGATGATACCTCCCTCTCTACTCCTCCAAGATGATACCTCCCTCTCTACTCCTCCAAGATGATACCTCCCTCTCCAGTCCTCCAAGATGATACCTCCCTCTCTACTCCTCCAAGATGATACCTCCCTCTCCAGTCCTCCAAGATGATACCTCCCTCTCTACTCCTCCAAGATGATACCTCCCTCTCTACTCCTCCAAGATGATACCTCCCTCTCTACTCCTCCAAGATGATACCTCCCTCTCCACTCCTCCAAGATGATACCTCCCTCTCCAGTCCTCCAAGATGATACCTCCCTCTCCACTCCTCTAAGATGATACCTCCCTCTCCACTCCTCCAAGATGGTACCTCCCTCTCCACTCCTCTAAGATGATACCTCCCTCTCCACTCCTCCAAGATGATACCTCCCTCTCTACTCCTCCAAGATGATACCTCCCTCTCCAGTCCTCCAAGATGATACCTCCCTCTCTACTCCTCCAAGATGATACCTCCCTCTCCAGTCCTCCAAGATGATACCTCCCTCTCCAGTCCTCCAAGATGATACCTCCCTCTCCAGTCCTCCAAGATGGTACCTCCCTCTCCACTCCTCTAAGATGATACCTCCCTCTCCACTCCTCCAAGATGATACCTCCCTCTCTACTCCTCCAAGATGATACCTCCCTCTCCAGTCCTCCAAGATGATACCTCCCTCTCCAGTCCTCCAAGATGATACCTCCCTCTCCAGTCCTCCAAGATGATACCTCCCTCTCCACTCCAAGATGATACCTCCCTCTCCAGTCCTCCAAGATGATACCTCCCTCTCTACTCCTCCAAGATGATACCTCCCTCTCTACTCCTCCAAGATGATACCTCCCTCTCCACTCCTCCAAGATGATACCTCCCTCTCCAGTCCTCCAAGATGATACCTCCCTCTCCACTCCAAGATGATACCTCCCTCTCCAGTCCTCCAAGATGATACCTCCCTCTCTACTCCTCCAAGATGATACCTCCCTCTCTACTCCTCCAAGATGATACCTCCCTCTCTACTCCTCCAAGATGATACCTCCCTCTCTACTCCTCCAAGATGATACCTCCCTCTCCACTCCTCCAAGATGAAACCTCCCTCTCCACTCCTCCAAGATGATACCTCCCTCTCTACTCCTCCAAGATGATACCTCCCTCTCCAGTCCTCCAAGATGATACCTCCCTCTCCACTCCTCCAAGATGATACCTCCCTCTCTACTCCTCCAAGATGATACCTCCCTCTCTACTCCTCCAAGATGATACCTCCCTCTCCAGTCCTCCAAGATGATACCTCCCTCTCCACTCCTCCAAGATGATACCTCCCTCTCTACTCCTCCAAGATGATACCTCCCTCTCCACTCCTCCAAGATGATACCTCCCTCTCCAGTCCTTCAAGATGATACCTCCCTCTCCACTCCTCCAAAATGATACCTCCCTCTCTACTCCTCCAAGATGATACCTCCCTCTCCAGTCCTCCCTGAGCTCCTGTACTCTTTGACCCCTCTTCTCTTCCATGACTAGATGTTCCACCTCTCCCTTGTTTCTCTCCCTCTCTCTTCTTACCTTCATCTACTAAATCAGCTGTAACTCAATGTGAGCAGATTGTCTTGCACAAAAGGCACCATTCATTTCTCTTTATTTATTGTATTTGATACAACTTCAGTGGGCTCTACTAAACAGCTTGTTGAGCAGCTGACTCCATAGCGCCCTCTGGTGGGTAATTATGATAATGAGACATTACTTGTCTATAGAGCAGCCCTTGGTAGTAACCTGAGTGTTGTCTGACAGCTGACTCCACAGCGCCCCCTGGTGGGTAATTATGATAATGAGACATTACTTGTCTATAGAGCAGCCCTTGGTAGTAACCTGAGTGTTGTCTGACAGCTGACTACACAGCGCCCCCTGGTGGGTAATTATGATAATGAGACATTACTCGTCTATAGAACAGCCCTTGGTAGTAACCTGAGTGTTGTCTGACAGCTGACTCCACAGCGCCCCCTGGTGGGTAATTATGATAATGAGACATTACTCGTCTATAGAACAGCCCTTGGTAGTAACCTGAGTGTTGTCTGACAGCTGACTCCACAGCGCCCCCTGGTGGGTAATTATGATAATGAGACATTATTCTTCTATAGAGCAGCCCTTGGTAGTAACCTGAGTGTTCTGTGTGTCTCTCTTTTCCAGGTTCTAGGTCTGGTGGAGAACCAGAGTGACTGGTGCCTGGGGAACCATAGTAACCTGAGTGTTCTGTCTGTGTTCTAGGTCAGCAGGTTCTAGGTCTGGTGGAGAACCAGAGTGACTGGTACCTGGGGAACCTGTGGAAGAATCATCGGCCGTGGCCCGCCCTGGAGAGGGGCTTCAATACAGGTGAGACACACAGAGAGTGGGGACAGTCAGTGGATTTTCTGTATGAAATAAAAGGTTATTTCTTCCCTTTGAGACGTCTGTTGTCAACACTTTATATTATATTATTCACAATCAAAATGAAAACGGCTACCTTTATTATCCCTGCCTGAGCTGCCTGTGAGTTCTCTCACCAATAACAGAAGTATTACATCAGGCTCCTCTCTTCTTGGGGACAGAGACAGAATGAATCATGTCCTGGACTGGAACAAACTGTCTCCTCTCTTCTTGGGGACAGAGACAGAATGAATCATGTCCTGGACTGGAACAAACTGTCTCCTCTCTTCTTGGGGACAGAGACAGAATGAATAATGTCCTGGATTGGAACAAACTGTCTCCTCTCTTCTTGGGGACAGAGACAGAATAAATCATGTCCTGGACTGTAACAAACTGTCTCCTCTCTTCTTGGGGACAGAGACAGAGTGAATCATGTCCTGGACTGTAACAAACTGGCTCCTCTCTTCTTGGGGACAGAGACAGAATGAATAATGTCCTGGACTGGAACAAACTGTCTCCTCTCTTCTTGGGGACAGAGACAGAATGAATAATGTCCTGGACTGGAACAAACTGTCTCCTCTCTTCTTGGGGACAGAGACAGAATGAATCATGTCCTGGACTGGAACAAACTGTCTCCTCTCTTCTTGGGGACAGAGACAGAATTAATCATGTCCTGGACTGGAACAAACTGTCTCCTCTCTTCTTGGGGACAGAGACAGAATGAATCATGCCCTGGACTGTAACAAACTGTCTCCTCTCTTCTTGGGGACAGAGACAGAATTAATCATGTCTTGGACTGGAACAAACTGTCTCCTCTCTTCTTGGGGACAGAGACAGAATGAATCATGTCTTGGACTGGAACAAACTGTCTCCTCTCTTCTTGGGGACAGAAACAGAATGAATCATGTCTTGGACTGGAACAAACTGTCTCCTCTCTTCTTGGGGACAGAGACAGAATGAATCATGTCTTGGACTGGAACAAACTGTCTCCTCTCTTCTTGGGGACAGAAACAGAATGAATCATGTCTTGGACTGGAACAAACTGTCTCCTCTCTTCTTGGGGACAGAGACAGAATGAATCATGTCTTGGACTGTAACAAACTGTCTCCTCTCTTCTTGGGGACAGAGACAGAATGAATCATGTCTTGGACTGTAACAAACTGTCTCCTCTCTTCTTGGGGACAGAGACAGAATAAATCATGTCTTGGACTGGAACAAACTGTCTCCTCTCTTCTTGGGGACAGAGACAGAATGAATCATGTCCTGGACTGGAACAAACAAACCATCTCTCTCTTCACCCTGCTGGTCTTCTAGAGTTAGGCTGGGTCTCAAATGGCACCCTATTCCCCATATTCCCTACGTAGTGCACTACTTTTGACCAGTACCCATAGGGAATAGGGTGCCATTTGGGACATCAAACCACCAAATGAACGCCGGCCGGCCCGGTCTGCTCTGACTGTCATATTGCTGCTGTATCTAATGCATTTGGGAATAATGACGTCTTCAGCAGATGGTCAGGGGTTCTTTCATCTGTGAAGAAGTTTCCGTTCAGTAACACAGGAAGTGATGTGATGAAAATATGTTGCAGCGACGGTGTGGTTGCGACCACTTCCTTTCTGTCTGAAATGAAAGCTGAAAAGATTTGGCATGGGTCCTCAGATCCTCAAAAGGTTCTACAGCTGCACCATCGAGAGCATCCTGACCGGTTGGTATGGCAACTGCTCGGCATCCGACCGTAAGGCGCTACAGAGGGTAGAGCGTACGGCCCAGTACATCACTGGGGCCAAGCTTCCTGCCATCCAGGACATCTATACCAGGCGGTGTCAGAGGAAGGCTCTGGAAGTTAGCAAAGGCTCCAGCCACCCAAGTTCCCTCTGCTACCTCACAGTTAGACATTACTGTTAATTCAGGTAGTTAACCTGTTGATTGGGACTCTTAAGTCATGTGACCTCTGTTCCCGGTGTGATCTTGCTGCTGATTGGGGCTGTTAAGTCATGTGACCTCTGTTCCCGATGTGATCTTGCTGCTGATTGGGACTGTTAAGTCATGTGACCTCTGTTCCAGGTGTGATCTTGTTGCTGCTGGACCGACTCAGGAAGCTGCGGTGGGAACAGATGTGGAGACTGACAGCAGAGAGAGAACTGATGAGCATGTTGTCTACATCACTGGCTGACCAGGTAACACACACACACACACACACACGCACACGCACACACGCACACACACACACACACACACACACACATACACACACCCACACATACACATACACATACACATACACACACACACACACACACACACACACACACACAGATTCATAAACACATCTTGTATTGAACTATTTGAAGTTCACCATTAAAACAGTTGGATTATTACAGTTCAGACGTCAGTATTTTATGGTAATGAAACACCAAGGAGTTTATTTAACAGCTGCTTCCAGATCATGTTAATGACCGGCACGTTTACCATGTTGTCATTTAAATCTTCACTAAATAAAGTTCTGGAATGTGTTGTAGTTCTGGAATGTATTGTAGTTCTGGAATGTGTTGTAGTTCTGGAATGTGTTGTAGTTCTGGAATGTGTTGTAGTTCTGGAATGTATTGTAGTTCTGGAATATGTTGTAGTTCTGGAATGTGATGTAGTTCTGGAATGTATTGTAGTTCTGGAATGTATTGTAGTTCTGGAATGTATTGTAGTTCTGGAATATGTTGTAGTTCTGGAATGTATTGTAGTTCTGGAATGTGTTGTAGTTCTGGAATGTGTTGTAGTTCTGGAATGTATTGTAGTTCTGGAATGTATTGTAGTTCTGGAATGTGTTGTAGTTCTGGAATGTGTTGTAGTTCTGGAATGTGTTGTAGTTCTGGAATGTGTTGTAGTTCTGGAATGTATTGTAGTTCTGGAATATGTTGTAGTTCTGGAATGTGATGTAGTTCTGGAATGTGTTGTAGTTCTGGAATGTGTTGTAGTTCTGGAATGTGTTGTAGTTCTGGAATGTATTGTAGTTCTGTAATGTATTGTAGTTCTGGAATGTGTTGTAGTTCTGGAATGTGTTGTAGTTCCCGGAATGTATTGTAGTTCTGTAATGTATTGTAGTTCTGGAATGTATTGTAGTTCTGGAATGTATTGTAGTTTGGAATTTGTGAAGATTCCAAAAGTGTTTTAGTGTTCCGTTCAACTCTCCAATCAGCTGTTCCCCCCTCTTCACCACTCCGTTCATTATGAGAATAAGAACAAGCTTTAGAATGTCTCCTATTAGGAGAATATACACTGTCTCTGAACCAGCAAGATCTCAGTCAGAGAAAACCTAGTCAAATACTGTCTCTGTTAGAGCAAGATCTCAGTCAGAGAAAACCTAGTCAAATACTGTCTCTGTTAGAGCAAGATCTCAGTCAGAGAAAACCTAGTTAAATACTATCTCTGTTAGAGCAAGATCTCAGTCAGAGAAAACCTAGTCAAATACTGTCTCTGAACCAGCAAGATCTCTGTCAGAGAAAACCTAGTCAAATACTGTCTCTGAACCAGCAAGATCTCAGCCAGAGAAAACCTAGTCAAATACTGTCTCTGTTAGAGAAAACCTAGTCAAATACTGTCTCTGAACCAGCAAGATCTCAGTCAGAGAAAACCTAGTCAAATACTGTCTCTGTCAGAGCAAGATCTCAGTCAGAGAAAACCTAGTCAAATACTATCTCTGTCAGAGAAAACCTAGTCCAATACTGTCTCTGTTAGAGCAAGATCTCAGTCAGAGAAAACCTAGTTAAATACTATCTCTGTCAGAGAAAACCTAGTCAAATACTGTCTCTGAAACCAGCAAGATCTCAGTCAGAGAAAACCTAGTCAAATACTGTCTCTGTCAGAGAAAACCTAGTCCAATACTGTCTCTGAACCAGCAAGATCTCAGTCAGAGAAAACCTAGTCAAATACTGTCTCTGAACCAGCAAGATCTCAGTCAGAGAAAACCTAGTCCAATACTGTCTCTGTTAGAGAAAACCTAGTCAAATACTGTCTCTGTTAGAGCAAGATCTCAGTCAGAGAAAACCTAGTCAAATACTGTCTCTGTTAGAGCAAGATCTCAGTCAGAGAAAACCTAGTCAAATACTATCTCTGTTAGAGAAAACCTAGTCCAATACTGTCTCTGAAACCAGCAAGATCTCAGTCAGAGAAAACCTAGTCAAATACTATCTCTGTTAGAGAAAACCTAGTCAAATACTGTCTCTGTCAGAGAAAACCTAGTCAAATACTGTCTCTGTCAGAGAAAACCTAGTCAAATACTGTCTCTGAAACCAGCAAGATCTCAGTCAGAGAAAACCTAGTCAAATACTGTCTCTGAACCAGCAAGATCTCAGTCAGAGAAAACCTAGTCAAATACTGTCTCTGAACCAGCAAGATCTCTGTCAGAGAAAACCTAGTCCAATACTGTCTCTGTCAGAGCTTCTATTAAAGAAAGCCCTTGAAGTGTCTGACAGCAGCTATTGTGTTTGAGGATTGTTCTTACATTAGAGATGTAATCGTACAGATATAGCCACGCTGATAACATTACAGGTACTGTGATAGAACAATTATGAATTAAATTACGATTTAAGATGAGACTGGAGACGAGATGAGACTGGAGACGAGATGAGACTGGAGACGAGATGAGACTGGAGACGAGATGTGACTGGAGACGAGATGAGACTGGAGACGAGATGAGACTGGAGACGAGATGAGACTGGAGACTGGAGACGAGATGTGACTGGAGACGAGATGTGACTGGAGACGAGATGAGACTGGAGACGAGATGAGACTGGAGACGAGATGAGACTGGAGACGAGATGAGACTGGAGACGAGATGAGACTGGAGACGAGATGAGACTGGAGACAAGATGAGACTGGAGACAAGATGAGACTGGAGACAAGATGAGACTGGAGACGAGATGTGACTAGAGATAGAGATAGCCTGGGGACAAGATGTGGGGTGTGTGACTGGAGATAAAGTTAGCCTGGAAGAGTTTAGAACAATCCCTCACTGTCTCATCATCCTGGCATCTGGGAAACTAAGCCGGGTTGGTGGTAAAACAACATCCTGTGTAGATAACAAGGACATGAACCAAGGTGGCTTTATGATGCCCCCCGATCAGCATGGGAGGGGTGGAACCAGCCACGACTAAGCATTTTTTAGATGTCCAACATAAGATCTCTGGTTTACATTATCAGGTTTGGCTGCTCGGCCCAACAGTCCAGAGTCTTGGGTTGACTCGTCTCATTATTGCCAATAATTAATCGATAATTAATAAAGATGATTGTTTAAAGAAATGACAAAGTCTCTCTCAGTATGAATTTCCACAACAGTACCAAGACAGTGTCTGTTTCACCTATGGAGAAGAGTTTAATCTGATTCATTATAATCTAGGATCAGGTCCCCCTGTCTATGTAATCTGATTCATTATAATCTAGGATCAGGTCCCCCCTGTCTATGTAATCTGATTCATTATGATCTAGGATCAGGTCCCCTCTGTCTATGTAATCTGATTCATTATGATCTAGGATCAGGTCCCCCCTGTCTATGTAATCTGATTCATTATGATCTAGGATCAGGTCCCCTCTGTCTATGTAATCTGATTCATTATGATCTAGGATCAGGTCCCCCCCCCCCCCCCCCCTGTCTATGTAATCTGATTCATTATGATCTTTGATCAGGTCCCCCCCTGTCTATGTAATCTGATTCATTATGATCTAGGATCAGGTCCCCTCTGTCTATGTAATCTGATTCATTATGATCTAGGATCAGGCCCCCCCCCTGCCTATGTAATCTGATTCATTATGATCTAGGATCAGGTCCCCCCTGTCTATGTAATCTGATTCATTATAATCTAGGATCAGGTCCCCCCCTGTCTATGTAATCTGATTCATTATGATCTAGGATCAGGTCCCCCCTGTCTATGTAATCTGATTCATTATGATCTAGGATCAGGTCCCCCCTGTCTATGTAATCTGATTCATTATAATCTAGGATCAGGTCCCCCCCTGTCTATGTAATCTGATTCAGTATGATCTAGGATCAGGTCCCCCCTGTCTATGTAATCTGATTCAGTATGATCTAGGATCAGGTCCCCCCCTGCCTATGTAATCTGATTCATTATGATCTAGGATCAGACCCCCCCCTGTCTATGTAATCTGATTCATTATGATCTAGGATCAGGTCCCCCCCCCCCCCTGTCTATGTAATCTGATTCAGTATGATCTAGGATCAGGTCCCCCCCTGTCTATGTAATCTGATTCCTTATAATCTAGGATCAGGTCCCCCTGTCTATGTAATCTGATTCAGTATGATCTAGGATCAGGTCCCCCCCTGTCTATGTAATCTGATTCATTATAATCTAGGATCAGGTCCCCCTCTGTCTATGTAATCTGATTCATTATGATCTAGGATCAGGTCCCCCCCGTCTATGTAATCTGCAGTAAATTCTGATCTGTAAGGTCTGGTCTCTCTATCTGTTATCTACACTAAGGTCTGGTCTGTAAGGTCTAGTCTATATCTGTTATCTACACTAAGGTCTGATCTGTAAGGTCTGGTCTCTCTATCTGTTATCTACACTAAGGTCTGGTCTGTAAGGTCTAGTCTGTATCTGTTATCTACACTAAGGTCTGGTCTGTAAGGTCTAGTCTATATCTGTTATCTACACTAAGGTCTGATCTGTAAGGTCTGGTCTCTCTATCTGTTATCTACACTAAGGCCTGGTCTGTAAGGTCTAGTCTGTATCTGTTATCTACACTAAGGTCTGGTCTGTAAGGTCTAGTCTATATCTGTTATCTACACTAAGGTCTGATCTGTATGTTCTCTCTATCTGTTATCTACACTAAGGTCTGATCTCTCTATCGGTTATCTACACTAAGGTCTGATCTGTAAGTTCTCTCTATCTGTTATCTACACTAAGGTCTGATCTGTAAGGTCTGGTCTCTATCTGTTATCTACACGAAGGCCTGATCTGTAAGGTCTGGTCTCTCTATCTGTTATCTAAACTATGGTCTGATCTGTGTGTTCTCTCTATCTGTTATCTACACTAAGGTCTGATCTGTAAGTTTCTATCTATCTGTTATCTACACGAAGGTCTGATCTGTAAGGTCTGGTCTCTCTATCTGTTATCTACACGAAGGTCTGATCTGTAAGGTCTGGTCTCTCTATCTGTTATCTACACTAAGGTCTGATCTCTCTATCTGTTATCTACACTAAGGTCTGATCTGTAAGGTTGTGTGTGTGTCTGCAGGACATCTTCAACGCCGTGATCAAACAGAACCCCTTCCTGGTTCACCAGCTGCCCTGCTTCTGGAACGTCCAGCTGTCAGACCACACCCGCTCTGAGAAGTGCTACAAAGATGTTTCAGACCTCAAGGTGAGTTGAGCATCTCACACACAGATAGCAGCTGTTTCCAGGCCCCTTCTGTGTGTGTGTGTGTGTGTGTGTGTGTGTGTGTGTGTGTGTGTGTGTGTGTGTGTGTGTGTGTGTGACAGCAGCGTAATGTCGGCATCATACCCCCTGCTCCCACCAGATGCTTCTACTCTCTCTGACTGGCCTGTCTCTCTGTCTCTCTGTCTCTCTGACTGGCCTGTCATCTCTGTCTCTCTGACTGGCCTGTCATCTCTGTCTCTCTGACTGGCCTGTCATCTCTGTCTCTCTGACTGGCCTGTCATCTCTGTCTCTCTGACTGGCCTGTCATCTCTGTCTCTCTGACTGGCCTGTCATCTCTGTCTCTCTGACTGGCCTGTCATCTCTGTCTCTCTGACTGGCCTGTCATCTCTGTCTCTCTGACTGGCCTGTCATCTCTGTCTCTCTGACTGGCCTGTCATCTCTGTCTCTCTGACTCGCCTGTCATCTCTGTCTCTCTGACTGTCCTGTCATCTCCGTCTCTCTGACTGTCCTGTCATCTCCGTCTCTCTGACTGGCCTGTCATCTCTGTCTCTCTGACTGTCCTGTCATCTCTGTCATCTCTGTCTCTCTGACTGTCCTGTCATCTCTGTCTCTCTGACTGTCCTGTCATCTCTGTCTCTCTGACTGTCCTGTCATCTCTATCTCTCTGACTGTCCTGTCATCTCTGTCATCTCTGTCTCTCTGACTGGCCTGTCATCTCTGTCTCTCTGACTGTCCTGTCATCTCTGTCATCTCTGTCTCTCTGACTGTCCTGTCATCTCTGTCATCTCTGTCTCTCTGACTGTCCTGTCATCTCTGTCTCTCTGACTGTCCTGTCATCTCTGTCTCTCTGACTGTCCTGTCATCTCTGTCTCTCTTCCTCCCTCTCTCTCTCCCCCGTTCCTCCCCTCCAGGTGATCCATTGGAACTCTCCTAAGAAGCTGAGAGTGAAGAACAAGCATGTCGAGTTCTTCCGGAACCTGTACTTAACCTTCCTGGAGTACGACGGGAACCTCCTGAGACGAGAACTCTTCGGCTGCCCCAGCGAGACAGACCACAACAGCGAAAACGTACGTGGACCCAATACTGATCTGGAGTCAGTTTAAATACAGCACTGAGAATGTAGATCCACCCAATACTGATCTAGAGTCAGTTTAAATACAGCACTGAGAATGTAGATCCACCCAATACTGATCTAGAGTCAGTTTAAATACAGCACTGAGAATGTAGATCCACCCAATACTGATCTAGAGTCAGTTTAAATACAGCACTGAGAATGTAGATCCACCCAATACTGATCTGGAGTCAGTTTAAATACAGCACTGAGAATGTAGATCCATCCAATACTGATCTAGAGTCAGTTTAAACACAGCACTGAGAATGTAGATCCATCCAATACTGATCTAGAGTCAGTTTAAATACAGCACTGAGAATGTAGATCCACCCAATACTGATCTAGAGTCAGTTTAAATACAGAGTCAGAGACATGCAAATTAATAAACCGACCTCAGAACAGCCTGCAGATTTCAGATTTCTCACATCCTCATAGGAAAATTGCTCCAACTCGAGTTCTGTTTTACTCACAGATATAATTCAAACGGTTTTAGAGTGTTTTCTATCCAATAGTAATAATAATATGCATATTGTACGAGCAAGAATTGAGTACGAGGCAGTTTCATTTGGGAACGAAATTATTACAAAGACAAACAGCACCCCCTATTGAGAAAAGGTTTAACTGCTGATCTCTAGTCAGTTGTTACAAGCAGAGTATGATGTAGAATAATTCAAACAACACATCCTAGGTCAGTTAATAAATCTTGTCATAATAATTCCCCATCACAGTGCCATGGTGCCAGGCCAGTATCATCAACTGAATGTGTCCTTAACTCTGGCAGCGGTTAGATCTCTCTCTCTCTCTGTCTCTCTCTCTCTGTCTCTCTCTCTGTCTCTCTCTCTGTCTGTCTGTCTCTCTCTCTCTCTCTGTCTCTCTCTCTGTCTCTCTCTGTCTCTCTCTGTCTCTCTCTGTCTCTCTCTGTCTCTCTCTGTCTCTCTCTTTCTCTCTCTCTGTCTCTCTCTCTGTCTGTCTGTCTGTCTGTCTGTCTGTCTCTCTCTCCCCCTCCCCCACCCATATTTCAGAGTTCGAGCAGTGATGATTCATAGCCCATTAATGTGATGATTAGGATAATGAAGTCATCAGGGGTTGGCTGGAGCTAAGGCCTTCCAGGAGGTCTGGTGTCTCCGCTGCTCAGTCCCTCACCACACACACACACACACACACTTCACAGTAGCATAATACACACTTCACAGTAGCAGAATACACAGTTCACAGTAGCAGAATACACAGGAGGTCTGGTGTCTCTGCTGCTCAGTCCCTCACACACACACACACACACACACACACACACACACACACACACACACACACACACACACACACACACACACACACACACACACACACACACACACACACACACACACACTTCACAGTAGCAGAATACACACACAGTAGCAGAATACACAGGAGGTCTGTCCAGGTTGAGACAGCAGGGATTCTCTCAGTTTTATTAAAGTCCCAAAGCAATGAAGCCTTCGGCAGACTCCAACATTCCGTCGACAGTTGAATATGACATAGCGGTAACCTCTGGGACTGTTGTATTACTGTTGAGTAAGATAGACATATAAGGGTTTAATAATTGCCATCAGATGTGGTATTAACTATGAGAAGACAGAAGGATCAGATGTGGTATTAACTATGAGAAGACAGAAGGATCAGATGTGGTATTAACTATGAGAAGACAGAGGGATCAGATATGGTATTAACTATGAGAAGACAGAAGGATCAGATGTGGTATTAACTATGAGAAGACAGAAGGATCAGATGTGTTATTAACTATTAGAAGACAGAAGGATCAGATATGGTATTCACTATGAGAAGACAGAAGGATCAGATATGGTATTAACTATGAGAAGACAGAAGGATCAGATGTGGTATTAACTATGAGAAGACAGAAGGATCAGATGTGTTATTAACTATGAGAAGACAGAGGGATCAGATGTGGTATTAACTATGAGAAGACAGAATGATCAGATATGGTATTAACTATGAGAAGACAGAAGGATCAGATGTGGTATTAACTATGAGAAGACAGAAGGATCAGATGTGGTATTAACTATGAGAAGACAGAGGGATCAGATATGGTATTAACTATGAGAAGACAGAAGGATCAGATGTGGTATTAACTATGAGAAGACAGAAGGATCAGATGTGGTATTAACTATGAGAAGACAGAGGGATCAGATGTGGTATTAACTATGAGAAGACAGAATGATCAGATATGGTATTAACTATGAGAAGACAGAAGGATCAGATGTGGTATTAACTATGAGAAGACAGAAGGATCAGATGTGGTATTAACTATGAGAAGACAGAGGGATCAGATATGGTATTAACTATGAGAAGACAGAAGGATCAGATATGGTATTAACTATGAGAAGACAGAATGGTCAGATATGGTATTAACTATGAGAAGACAGAATGATCAGATATGGTATTAACTATGAGAAGACAGAATGATCAGATATGGTATTAACTATGAGAAGACAGAAGGATCAGATATGGTATTAACTATAAGAAGACAGAATGATCAGATATGGTATTAACTATGAGAAGACAGAAGGATCAGATATGGTATTAACTATGAGAAGACAGAGGGATCAGATGTGGTATTAACTATGAGAAGACAGAGGGATCAGATGTGGTATTAACTATGACAGAAGGATCAGATATGGTATTAACTATGAGAAGACAGAATGATCAGATGTGGTATTAACTATGAGAAGATAGAAGGATCAGATGTGGTATTAACTATGAGAAGACAGAGGGTTCAGATGTGGTATTAACTATGAGAAGACAGAGGGATCAGATATGGTATTAACTATGAGAAGACAGAATGATCAGATGTGGTATTAACTATGAGATGACAGAAGGATCAGATACGGTATTAACTATGAGAAGACAGAGGGATCAGATGTGGTATTAACTATGAGAAGACAGAGGGATCAGATGTGGTATTAACTATGAGAAGACAGAGGGATCAGATATGGTATTAACTATGAGAAGACAGAGGGATCAGATGTAGTATTAACTATGCGAAGACAGAGGGATCAGATGTGGTATTAACTATGAGAAGACAGAAGGATCAGATGTGGTATTAACTATGACAAGACAGAGGGATCAGATGTGGTATTAACTATGAGAAGACAGAAGGATCAGATGTGGTATTAACTATGAGAAGACAGAGGGTTCAGATGTGGTATTAACTATGAGAAGACAGAGGGATCAGATATGGTATTAACTATGAGAAGACAGAATGATCAGATGTGGTATTAACTATGAGAAGACAGAAGGATCAGATATGGTATTAACTATGAGAAGACAGAATGATCAGATGTGGTATTAACTATGAGAGGACAGAAGGATCAGATGTGGTATTAACTATGAGAAGACAGAAGGATCAGATGTGGTATTAACTATGAGAAGACAGAGGGATCAGATGTGGTATTAACTATGCGAAGACAGAGGGATCAGATGTGGTATTAACTATGAGAAGACAGAAGGATCAGATGTGGTATTAACTATGAGAAGACAGAGGGATCAGATGTGGTATTAACTATGAGAAGACAGAAGGATCAGATATGGTATTAACTATGACAGAAGGATCAGATACGGTATTAACTATGAGAAGACAGAGGGATCAGATGTGGTATTAACTATGAGAAGACAGAGGGATCAGATGTGGTATTAACTATGAGAAGACAGAGGGATCAGATATGGTATTAACTTTGAGAAGACAGAAGGATCAGATATGGTATTAACTATGAGAAGACAGAAGGATCAGATACGGTATTAACTATGAGAAGACAGAGGGATCAGATATGGTATTAACTTTGAGAAGACAGAGGGATCAGATGTGGTATTAACTATGAGAAGACAGAAGGATCAGATATGGTATTAACTATGACAGAAGGATCAGATACGGTATTAACTATGAGAAGACAGAGGGATCAGATGTGGTATTAACTATGAGAAGACAGAGGGATCAGATGTGGTATTAACTATGAGAAGACAGAGGGATCAGATATGGTATTAACTTTGAGAAGACAGAAGGATCAGATATGGTATTAACTATGAGAAGACAGAAGGATCAGATACGGTATTAACTATGAGAAGACAGAGGGATCAGATATGGTATTAACTTTGAGAAGACAGAGGGATCAGATGTGGTATTAACTATGAGAAGACAGAAGGATCAGATATGGTATTAACTATGACAGAAGGATCAGATACGGTATTAACTATGAGAAGACAGAGGGATCAGATGTGGTATTAACTATGAGAAGACAGAGGGATCAGATGTGGTATTAACTATGAGAAGACAGAGGGATCAGATATGGTATTAACTTTGAGAAGACAGAAGGATCAGATATGGTATTAACTATGAGAAGACAGAGGGATCAGATGTGGTATTAACTATGAGAAGACAGAGGGATAAGATGTGTTATTAACTATGAGAAGACAGAGGGATCAGATGTGGTATTAACTATGCGAAGACAGAGGGATCAGATGTGGTATTAACTATGAGAAGACAGAAGGATCAGATGTGGTATTAACTATGAGAAGACAGAAGGATCAGATATGGTATTAACTATGAGAAGACAGAATGATCAGATATGGTATTAACTATGAGAAGACAGAAGGATCAGATATGGTATTAACTATGAGAAGACAGAAGGATTAGATATTGTATTAACTATGAGAAGACAGAAGGATCAGATGTGGTATTAACTATGAGAAGACAGAAGGATCAGATATGGTATTAACTATGAGAAGACAGAAGGATCAGATATGGTATTAACTATGAGAAGACAGAAGGATCAGATATGGTATTAACTATGAGAAGACAGAAGGATCAGATGTGTTATTAACTATGAGAAGACAGAGGGATCAGATGTGGTATTAACTATGAGAAGACAGAAGGATCAGATATGGTATTAACTATGAGAAGACAGAATGATCAGATATGGTATTAACTATGAGAAGACAGAGGCATCAGATACGGTATTACCTATGAGAAGACAGAGGGATCAGATGTAGTATTAACTATGCGAAGACAGAGGGATCAGATGTGGTATTAACTATGAGAAGACAGAAGGATCAGATGTGGTATTAACTATGAGAAGACAGAATGATCAGATGTGGTATTAACTATGAGAAGACAGAGGGATCAGATGTGGTATTAACTATGAGAAGACAGAAGGATCAGATATGGTATTAACTATGACAGAAGGATCAGATACGGTATTAACTATGAGAAGACAGAGGGATCAGATGTGGTATTAACTATGAGAAGACAGAGGGATCAGATGTGGTATTAACTATGAGAAGACAGAGGGATCAGATATGGTATTAACTTTGAGAAGACAGAAGGATCAGATATGGTATTAACTATGAGAAGACAGAAGGATCAGATACGGTATTAACTATGAGAAGACAGAGGGATCAGATATGGTATTAACTTTGAGAAGACAGAGGGATCAGATGTGGTATTAACTATGAGAAGACAGAAGGATCGGATGTGTTATTAACTATGAGAAGACAGAGGGATCAGATGTGGTATTAACTACGAGAAGACAGAAGGATCAGATATGGTATTAACTATGAGAAGACAGAGGGATCAGATGTGGTATTAACTATGAGAAGACAGAATGATCAGATATGGTATTAACTATGAGAAGACAGAATGATCAGATATGGTATTAACTATGAGAAGACAGAAGGATCAGATATGGTATTAACTATGAGAAGACAGAAGGATCAGATATGGTATTAACTATGAGAAGACAGAAGGATCAGATGTGTTATTAACTATGAGAAGACAGAGGGATCAGATGTGGTATTAACTATGAGAAGACAGAAGGATCAGATATGGTATTAACTATGAGAAGACAGAAGGATCAGATATGGTATTAACTATGAGAAGACAGAAGGATCAGATGTGTTATTAACTATGAGAAGACAGAGGGATCAGATGTGGTATTAACTATGAGAAGACAGAAGGATCAGATATGGTATTAACTATGAGAAGACAGAATGATCAGATATGGTATTAACTATGAGAAGACAGAGGCATCAGATACGGTATTACCTATGAGAAGACAGAGGGATCAGATGTAGTATTAACTATGCGAAGACAGAGGGATCAGATGTGGTATTAACTATGAGAAGACAGAAGGATCAGATGTGGTATTAACTATGAGAAGACAGAATGATCAGATGTGGTATTAACTATGAGAAGACAGAGGGATCAGATGTGGTATTAACTATGAGAAGACAGAAGGATCAGATATGGTATTAACTATGACAGAAGGATCAGATACGGTATTAACTATGAGAAGACAGAGGGATCAGATGTGATATTAACTATGAGAAGACAGAGGGATCAGATATGGTATTAACTTTGAGAAGACAGAAGGATCAGATATGGTATTAACTATGAGAAGACAGAAGGATCAGATACGGTATTAACTATGAGAAGACAGAGGGATCAGATATGGTATTAACTATGACAGAAGGATCAGATATGGTATTAACTATGAGAAGACAGAATGATCAGATGTGGTATTAACTATGAGAAGATAGAAGGATCAGATGTGGTATTAACTATGAGAAGACAGAGGATTCAGATGTGGTATTAACTATGAGAAGACAGAGGGATCAGATATGGTATTAACTATGAGAAGACAGAATGATCAGATGTGGTATTAACTATGAGAAGACAGAAGGATCAGATATGGTATTAACTATGAGAAGACAGAATGATCAGATGTGGTATTAACTATGAGAGGACAGAAGGATCAGATGTGGTATTAACTATGAGAAGACAGAGGGATCAGATATGGTATTAACTATGAGAAGACAGAGGGATCAGATGTAGTATTAACTATGCGAAGACAGAGGGATCAGATGTGGTATTAACTATGAGAAGACAGAAGGATCAGATGTGGTATTAACTATGAGAAGACAGAGGGATCAGATGTGGTATTAACTATGAGAAGACAGAAGGATCAGATGTGGTATTAACTATGAGAAGACAGAGGGTTCAGATGTGGTATTAACTATGAGAAGACAGAGGGATCAGATATGGTATTAACTATGAGAAGACAGAATGATCAGATGTGGTATTAACTATGAGAAGACAGAAGGATCAGATATGGTATTAACTATGAGAAGACAGAATGATCAGATGTGGTATTAACTATGAGAGGACAGAAGGATCAGATGTGGTATTAACTATGAGAAGACAGAAGGATCAGATGTGGTATTAACTATGAGAAGACAGAGGGATCAGATGTGGTATTAACTATGCGAAGACAGAGGGATCAGATGTGGTATTAACTATGAGAAGACAGAAGGATCAGATGTGGTATTAACTATGAGAAGACAGAGGGATCAGATGTGGTATTAACTATGAGAAGACAGAAGGATCAGATATGGTATTAACTATGACAGAAGGATCAGATACGGTATTAACTATGAGAAGACAGAGGGATCAGATGTGGTATTAACTATGAGAAGACAGAGGGATCAGATGTGGTATTAACTATGAGAAGACAGAGGGATCAGATATGGTATTAACTTTGAGAAGACAGAAGGATCAGATATGGTATTAACTATGAGAAGACAGAAGGATCAGATACGGTATTAACTATGAGAAGACAGAGGGATCAGATATGGTATTAACTTTGAGAAGACAGAGGGATCAGATGTGGTATTAACTATGAGAAGACAGAAGGATCAGATATGGTATTAACTATGACAGAAGGATCAGATACGGTATTAACTATGAGAAGACAGAGGGATCAGATGTGGTATTAACTATGAGAAGACAGAGGGATCAGATGTGGTATTAACTATGAGAAGACAGAAGGATCAGATATGGTATTAACTATGACAGAAGGATCAGATACGGTATTAACTATGAGAAGACAGAGGGATCAGATGTGGTATTAACTATGAGAAGACAGAGGGATCAGATGTGGTATTAACTATGAGAAGACAGAGGGATAAGATGTGGTATTAACTATGAGAAGACAGAGGGATCAGATGTGGTATTAACTATGCGAAGACAGAGGGATCAGATGTGGTATTAACTATGAGAAGACAGAAGGATCAGATGTGGTATTAACTATCAGAAGACAGAAGGATCAGATATGGTATTAACTATGAGAAGACAGAATGATCAGATATGGTATTAACTATGAGAAGACAGAAGGATCAGATATGGTATTAACTATGAGAAGACAGAAGGATTAGATATTGTATTAACTATGAGAAGACAGAAGGATCAGATGTGGTATTAACTATGAGAAGACAGAAGGATCAGATATGGTATTAACTATGAGAAGACAGAAGGATCAGATATGGTATTAACTATGAGAAGACAGAGGGATCAGATATGGTATTAACTATGAGAAGACAGAAGGATCGGATGTGTTATTAACTATGAGAAGACAGAGGGATCAGATGTGGTATTAACTATGAGAAGACAGAAGGATCAGATATGGTATTAACTATGAGAAGACAGAATGATCAGATATGGTATTAACTATGAGAAGACAGAAGGATCAGATATGGTATTAACTATGAGAAGACAGAAGGATCAGATATGGTATTAACTATGAGAAGACAGAAGGATCAGATGTGTTATTAACTATGAGAAGACAGAGGGATCAGATGTGGTATTAACTATGAGAAGACAGAAGGATCAGATATGGTATTAACTATGAGAAGACAGAATGATCAGATATGGTATTAACTATGAGAAGACAGAGGCATCAGATACGGTATTACCTATGAGAAGACAGAGGGATCAGATGTAGTATTAACTATGCGAAGACAGAGGGATCAGATGTGGTATTAACTATGAGAAGACAGAAGGATCAGATGTGGTATTAACTATGAGAAGACAGAATGATCAGATGTGGTATTAACTATGAGAAGACAGAGGGATCAGATGTGGTATTAACTATGAGAAGACAGAAGGATCAGATATGGTATTAACTATGACAGAAGGATCAGATACGGTATTAACTATGAGAAGACAGAGGGATCAGATGTGGTATTAACTATGAGAAGACAGAGGGATCAGATGTGGTATTAACTATGAGAAGACAGAGGGATCAGATATGGTATTAACTTTGAGAAGACAGAAGGATCAGATATGGTATTAACTATGAGAAGACAGAAGGATCAGATACGGTATTAACTATGAGAAGACAGAGGGATCAGATATGGTATTAACTTTGAGAAGACAGAGGGATCGGATGTGGTATTAACTATGAGAAGACAGAAGGATCGGATGTGTTATTAACTATGAGAAGACAGAGGGATCAGATGTGGTATTAACTATGAGAAGACAGAAGGATCAGATATGGTATTAACTATGAGAAGACAGAGGGATCAGATGTGGTATTAACTATGAGAAGACAGAAGGATCAGATATGGTATTAACTATGAGAAGACAGAATGATCAGATATGGTATTAACTATGAGAAGACAGAAGGATCAGATATGGTATTAACTATGAGAAGACAGAAGGATCAGATATGGTATTAACTATGAGAAGACAGAAGGATCAGATGTGTTATTAACTATGAGAAGACAGAGGGATCAGATGTGGTATTAACTATGAGAAGACAGAAGGATCAGATATGGTATTAACTATGAGAAGACAGAATGATCAGATATGGTATTAACTATGAGAAGACAGAGGCATCAGATACGGTATTACCTATGAGAAGACAGAGGGATCAGATGTAGTATTAACTATGCGAAGACAGAGGGATCAGATGTGGTATTAACTATGAGAAGACAGAAGGATCAGATGTGGTATTAACTATGAGAAGACAGAATGATCAGATGTGGTATTAACTATGAGAAGACAGAGGGATCAGATGTGGTATTAACTATGAGAAGACAGAAGGATCAGATATGGTATTAACTATGACAGAAGGATCAGATACGGTATTAACTATGAGAAGACAGAGGGATCAGATGTGGTATTAACTATGAGAAGACAGAGGGATCAGATGTGGTATTAACTATGAGAAGACAGAGGGATCAGATATGGTATTAACTATGAGAAGACAGAGGGATCAGATATGGTATTAACTTTGAGAAGACAGAGGGATCAGATATGGTATTAACTTTGAGAAGACAGAGGGATCAGATGTGGTATTAACTATGAGAAGACAGAAGGATCAGATATGGTATTAACTATGACAGAAGGATCAGATACGGTATTAACTATGAGAAGACAGAGGGATCAGATGTGGTATTAACTATGAGAAGACAGAGGGATCAGATGTGGTATTAACTATGAGAAGACAGAGGGATCAGATGTGGTATTAACTATGAGAAGACAGAGGGATCAGATATGGTATTAACTTTGAGAAGACAGAAGGATCAGATACGGTATTAACTATGAGAAGACAGAGGGATCAGATGTGGTATTAACTATGAGAAGACAGAGGGATCAGATGTGGTATTAACTATGAGAAGACAGAGGGATCAGATGTGGTATTAACTATGAGAAGACAGAGGGATCAGATGTGGTATTAACTATGCGAAGACAGAGGGATCAGATGTGGTATTAACTATGAGAAGACAGAATGATCAGATATGGTATTAACTATGAGAAGACAGAAGGATCAGATATGGTATTAACTATGAGAAGACAGAAGGATTAGATATTGTATTAACTATGAGAAGACAGAAGGATCAGATGTGGTATTAACTATGAGAAGACAGAGGGATCAGATATGGTATTAACTATGAGAAGACAGAAGGATCAGATGTGGTATTAACTATGAGAAGACAGAGGGATCAGATATGGTATTAACTATGAGAAGACAGAAGGATCAGATGTGGTATTAACTATGAGAAGACAGAAGGATCAGATATGGTATTAACTATGAGAAGACAGAAGGATCAGATATGGTATTAACTATGAGAAGACAGAAGGATCAGATATGGTATTAACTATGAGAAGACAGAAGGATCAGATATGGTATTAACTATGAGAAGACAGAAGGATCAGATGTGTTATTAACTATGAGAAGACAGAGGGATCAGATGTGGTATTAACTATGAGAAGACAGAAGGATCAGATATGGTATTAACTATGAGAAGACAGAATGATCAGATATGGTATTAACTATGAGAAGACAGAGGCATCAGATACGGTATTACCTATGAGAAGACAGAGGCATCAGATACGGTATTACCTATGAGAAGACAGAAGCATCAGATGTGGTATTAACTATGACAGAAGGATCAGATATGGTATTAACTATGAGAAGACAGAGGGATCAGATATGGTATTAACTATGAGAAGACAGAAGGATCAGATGTGGTATTAACTATGAGAAGACAGAGGGATCAGCTGTGGTATTAACTATGAGAAGACAGAGGGATCAGATGTGGTATTAACTATGACAGAAGGATCAGATACGGTATTAACTATGAGAAGACAGAGGGATCAGATATGGTATTAACTATGAGAAGACAGAGGGATAAGATGTGGTATTAACTATGAGAAGACAGAGGGATCAGATGTGGTATTAACTATGAGAAGACAGAGGGATCAGATATGGTATTAACTTTGAGAAGACAGAATGATCAGATACGGTATTAACTATGAGAAGACAGAGGGATCAGATGTGGTATTAACTATGATAAGACAGAGGGATCAGATGTGGTATTAACTATGAGAAGACAGAGGGATCAGATGTGGTATTAACTATGAGAAGACAGAGGGATCAGATATGGTATTAACTATGAGAAGACAGAAGGATCAGATGTGGTATTAACTATGAGAAGACAGAGGGATCAGATATGGTATTAACTATGAGAAGACAGAAGGATCAGATGTGGTATTAACTATGAGAAGACAGAAGGATCAGATATGGTATTAACTATGAGAAGACAGAAGGATCAGATGTGGTATTAACTATGAGAAGACAGAAGGATCAGATGTTGTATTAACTATGAGAAGACAGAAGGATCAGATATGGTATTAACTATGAGAAGACAGAAGGATCGGATGTGTTATTAACTATGAGAAGACAGAGGGATCAGATGTGGTATTAACTATGAGAAGACAGAAGGATCAGATATGGTATTAACTATGAGAAGACAGAATGATCAGATATGGTATTAACTATGAGAAGACAGAAGGATCAGATATGGTATTAACTATGAGAAGACAGAAGGATCAGATATGGTATTAACTATGAGAAGACAGAAGGATCAGATATGGTATTAACTATGAGAAGACAGAAGGATCAGATATGGTATTAACTATGAGAAGACAGAGGCATCAGATACGGTATTACCTATGAGAAGACAGAGGGATCAGATACGGTATTAACTATGAGAAGACAGAAGGATCAGATGTGGTATTAACTATGAGAAGACAGAAGGATCAGATGTGGTATTAACTATGAGAAGACAGAGGGATCAGATATGGTATTAACTATGAGAAGACAGAAGGATCAGATATGGTATTTACTATGAGAAGACAGAGGGATCAGATATGGTATTAACTATGAGAAGACAGAGGGATCAGATGTGGTGTTAACTATGACAGAAGGATCAGATATGGTATTAACTATGAGAAGACAGAGGGATCAGATATGGTATTAACTATGAGAAGACAGAAGGATCAGATGTGGTATTAACTATGAGAAGACAGAAGGATCAGATGTGGTATTAACTATGAGAAGACAGAAGGATCAGATGTGGTATTAACTATGAGAAGACAGAATGATCAGATATGGTATTAACTATAAGAAGACAGAAGGATCAGATATGGTATTAACTATGAGAAGACAGAAGGATCAGATATGGTATTAACTATGAGAAGACAGAAGGATCAGATATGGTATTAACTATGAGAAGACAGAAGGATCAGATATGGTATTATCTATGAGAATACAGAAGGATCAGATGTGTTATTAACTATGAGAAGACAGAGGGATCAGATGTGGTATTAACTATGAGAAGACAGAAGGATCAGATGTGTTATTAACTATGAGAAGACAGAGGGATCAGATGTGGTATTAACTATGAGAAGACAGAAGGATCAGATATGGTATTAACTATGAGAAGACAGAATGATCAGATATGGTATTAACTATGAGAAGACAGAAGGATCAGATATGGTATTAACTATGAGAAGACAGAAGGATCAGATATGGTATTAACTATGAGAAGACAGAGGGATCAGATACGGTATTAACTATGAGAAGACAGAAGGATCAGATGTGGTATTAACTATGAGAAGACAGAAAGATCAGATGTGGTATTAACTATGAGAAGACAGAGGGATCAGATGTGGTATTAACTATGAGAAGACAGAAGGATCAGATATGGTATTAACTATGACAGAATGATCAGATACGGTATTAACTATGAGAAGACAGAGGGATCAGATGTGGTATTAACTATGAGAAGACAGAGGGATCAGATGTGGTATTAACTATGAGAAGACAGAGGGATCAGATATGGTATTAACTTTGAGAAGACAGAAGGATCAGATATGGTATTAACTATGAGAAGACAGAAGGATCAGATACGGTATTAACTATGAGAAGACAGAGGGATCAGATATGGTATTAACTATGAGAAGACAGAAGGATCAGATGTGGTATTAACTATGAGAAGACAGAAGGATCAGATATGGTATTAACTATGAGAAGACAGAAGGATCAGATATAGTATTAACTATGAGAAGACAGAGGGATCAGATATGGTATTAACTATGAGAAGACAGAAGGATCGGATGTGTTATTAACTATGAGAAGACAGAGGGATCAGATGTGGTATTAACTATGAGAAGACAGAAGGATCAGATATGGTATTAACTATGAGAAGACAGAATGATCAGATATGGTATTAACTATGAGAAGACAGAAGGATCAGATATGGTATTAACTATGAGAAGACAGAAGGATCAGATATGGTATTAACTATGAGAAGACAGAAGGATCAGATGTGTTATTAACTATGAGAAGACAGAGGGATCAGATGTGGTATTAACTATGAGAAGACAGAAGGATCAGATATGGTATTAACTATGAGAAGACAGAATGATCAGATATGGTATTAACTATGAGAAGACAGAGGCATCAGATACGGTATTACCTATGAGAAGACAGAGGGATCAGATGTAGTATTAACTATGCGAAGACAGAGGGATCAGATGTGGTATTAACTATGAGAAGACAGAAGGATCAGATGTGGTATTAACTATGAGAAGACAGAAGGATCAGATACGGTATTAACTATGAGAAGACAGAGGGATCAGATATGGTATTAACTTTGAGAAGACAGAGGGATCAGATGTGGTATTAACTATGAGAAGACAGAAGGATCAGATATGGTATTAACTATGACAGAAGGATCAGATACGGTATTAACTATGAGAAGACAGAGGGATCAGATGTGGTATTAACTATGAGAAGACAGAGGGATCAGATGTGGTATTAACTATGAGAAGACAGAGGGATCAGATATGGTATTAACTTTGAGAAGACAGAAGGATCAGATACGGTATTAACTATGAGAAGACAGAGGGATCAGATGTGGTATTAACTATGAGAAGACAGAAGGATCAGATATGGTATTAACTATGACAGAAGGATCAGATACGGTATTAACTATGAGAAGACAGAGGGATCAGATGTGGTATTAACTATGAGAAGACAGAGGGATCAGATGTGGTATTAACTATGAGAAGACAGAGGGATCAGATATGGTATTAACTTTGAGAAGACAGAAGGATCAGATACGGTATTAACTATGAGAAGACAGAGGGATCAGATGTGGTATTAACTATAAGAAGACAGAAGGATCAGATGTGGTATTAACTATGAGAAGACAGAAGGATCAGATATGGTATTAACTATGAGAAGACAGAAGGATCAGATATGGTATTAACTATGAGAAGACAGAAGGATCAGATATGGTATTATCTATGAGAATACAGAAGGATCAGATGTGTTATTAACTATGAGAAGACAGAGGGATCAGATGTGGTATTAACTATGAGAAGACAGAAGGATCAGATGTGTTATTAACTATGAGAAGACAGAGGGATCAGATGTGGTATTAACTATGAGAAGACAGAAGGATCAGATATGGTATTAACTATGAGAAGACAGAATGATCAGATATGGTATTAACTATGAGAAGACAGAAGGATCAGATATGGTATTAACTATGAGAAGACAGAAGGATCAGATATGGTATTAACTATGAGAAGACAGAGGGATCAGATACGGTATTAACTATGAGAAGACAGAAGGATCAGATGTGGTATTAACTATGAGAAGACAGAAGGATCAGATGTGGTATTAACTATGAGAAGACAGAGGGATCAGATGTGGTATTAACTATGAGAAGACAGAAGGATCAGATATGGTATTAACTATGACAGAATGATCAGGTACGGTATTAACTATGAGAAGACAGAGGGATCAGATGTGGTATTAACTATGAGAAGACAGAGGGATCAGATGTGGTATTAACTATGAGAAGACAGAGGGATCAGATATGGTATTAACTTTGAGAAGACAGAAGGATCAGATATGGTATTAACTATGAGAAGACAGAAGGATCAGATACGGTATTAACTATGAGAAGACAGAGGGATCAGATATGGTATTAACTTTGAGAAGACAGAGGGATCAGATATGGTATTAACTATGAGAAGACAGAAGGATTAGATATGGTATTAACTATGAGAAGACAGAAGGATCAGATGTGGTATTAACTATGAGAAGACAGAAGGATCAGATATGGTATTAACTATGAGAAGACAGAAGGATCAGATATAGTATTAACTATGAGAAGACAGAGGGATCAGATATGGTATTAACTATGAGAAGACAGAAGGATCGGATGTGTTATTAACTATGAGAAGACAGAGGGATCAGATGTGGTATTAACTATGAGAAGACAGAAGGATCAGATATGGTATTAACTATGAGAAGACAGAATGATCAGATATGGTATTAACTATGAGAAGACAGAAGGATCAGATATGGTATTAACTATGAGAAGACAGAAGGATCAGATATGGTATTAACTATGAGAAGACAGAAGGATCAGATGTGTTATTAACTATGAGAAGACAGAGGGATCAGATGTGGTATTAACTATGAGAAGACAGAAGGATCAGATATGGTATTAACTATGAGAAGACAGAATGATCAGATATGGTATTAACTATGAGAAGACAGAGGCATCAGATACGGTATTACCTATGAGAAGACAGAGGGATCAGATGTAGTATTAACTATGCGAAGACAGAGGGATCAGATGTGGTATTAACTATGAGAAGACAGAAGGATCAGATGTGGTATTAACTATGAGAAGACAGAAGGATCAGATACGGTATTAACTATGAGAAGACAGAGGGATCAGATATGGTATTAACTTTGAGAAGACAGAGGGATCAGATGTGGTATTAACTATGAGAAGACAGAAGGATCAGATATGGTATTAACTATGACAGAAGGATCAGATACGGTATTAACTATGAGAAGACAGAGGGATCAGATGTGGTATTAACTATGAGAAGACAGAGGGATCAGATGTGGTATTAACTATGAGAAGACAGAGGGATCAGATATGGTATTAACTTTGAGAAGACAGAAGGATCAGATACGGTATTAACTATGAGAAGACAGAGGGATCAGATGTGGTATTAACTATGAGAAGACAGAAGGATCAGATATGGTATTAACTATGACAGAAGGATCAGATACGGTATTAACTATGAGAAGACAGAGGGATCAGATGTGGTATTAACTATGAGAAGACAGAGGGATCAGATGTGGTATTAACTATGAGAAGACAGAGGGATCAGATATGGTATTAACTTTGAGAAGACAGAAGGATCAGATACGGTATTAACTATGAGAAGACAGAGGGATCAGATGTGGTATTAACTATGAGAAGACAGAGGGATAAGATGTGGTATTAACTATGAGAAGACAGAGGGATCAGATGTGGTATTAACTATGCGAAGACAGAGGGATCAGATGTGGTATTAACTATGAGAAGACAGAGGGACTATCTGCTGTGTCTCTCCAGACCCAGTGCTATTAACTATGAGAAGACAGATGTCTAATGTCTCTCCAGACCCAGTGGTATTAACTATGAGAAGACAGATGTCTAATGTCTCTCCAGACCCAGTGGTATTTGAGTTGGTGTCTGATCCACACGTTCCTCTCATCTCTTTTCTAATAGAGTCAGTTTGTATTGAAACTTACTCCAAAGTGTCCAAACACACAAGTTATATATTCCAGTGTGTAGGATACACAGCTGAAGCTGAGTACTGACTGTCACAACCATTATATATTCCAGTGTGTAGGACACACAGCTGAAGCTGAGTGCTGACTGTCACAACCATTATATATTCCAGTGTGTAGGACACACAGCTGAAGCTGAGTGCTGACTGTCACAACCATTATATATTCCAGTGTGTAGGACACACAGCTGAAGCTGAGTGCTGACTGTCACAACCATTATATATTCCAGTGTGTAGGACACACAGCTGAAGCTGAGTACTGACTGTCACAACCATTATATATTCCAGTGTGTAGGACACACAGCTGAAGCTGAGTGCTGACTGTCACAACCATTATATATTCCAGTGTGTAGGACACACAGCTGAAGCTGAGTACTGACTGTCACAACCATTATATATTCCAGTGTGTAGGACACACAGCTGAAGCTGAGTACTGACTGTCACAACCATTAGTCTCACTGTTGTTGTTGTCCCTGAGAGACGTATCTTATTAAAAAGTCTGACACTATTTAAAGAACAATTCTTATCCTCCCCTCTTCTCTCCCCCTTCCTCTCCCTTGCTCTCCTCTCTCTCCCCTCCTCTCCTCTCTCTCCCCTCCTCCCCTCTCTTTCCGCTTGCTCTCCTCTCTCTCCCCTCTTCCTCTCTCTCCCATTCTTTCCTCTCTTCTCTCCCCCTTCCTCTCCCCTCTCCCCTCCTCTCCTCTCTTCTCTCTCTCTCTCCTCTCCCCTCCTCTCCTCTCTTTTCTCCCCATTCCTCCCCCCTCTCCCCTGCTCTCCTCTCTCTCCCCTCCCCTCCTCTCCCCCTTCCTCTCTCCTCTCTTCTCTCTCTCTCCCCTCCTCTCATCTCTTCTCTCCCCTGCTCTCCTCTCTTCTCTCTCTCTCCCCCCTCCTCTCTCTCCCCTCTTCTCTTCTCTCCCCTTTCCTCTCTCCTCTCCCCTCCTCTCCTCTCTCCTCTCCTCTCCCCTCTCTCCCCTCCCCTCCTCTCCTCTCTCCTCTCCCCTCCACTCCTTTCCTCTCCTCTCTCTCCCCTCCTCTCCTCTTCCCCTCCTCTTCTCTCTCTCTCTCCCCTCCTCTCCTCTCTCTCCCCCCTCCTCTCTCTCCCCTCCTCTCCCCTCTTCTCTTCTCTCCCCTTTCCTCTCTCCTCTCCTCTCTCTCCTCTCCTCTTCTCTCTCTCCTCTCCTCTCCTCTCCTCTCCCCTCCTCTCCTCTCTCTCCTCTCTACTCTCCCCTCCTCTCCCCTCCTCTCCTCTCCCCTGCTCTCCTCTCTTCCCCGTCTCCAGCTCCAGAAGACTCTGTCAGAGTTGGATGAAGATGATCCGTGTTATGAGTTCCGTCGGGAGCGTTTCACGGTTCACAGGACTCACCTCTATTTCCTTCACTACGAATATGAACCCAGTACGGACCACACAGATGTTACTCTGGTGGCACAGCTCTCCATGGACAGGTAGGAAGACAGACCTTACACACAGCTCTCCATGGACAGGTAGGAAGACAGACCTTACACAGCTCTCTATGAACAGGTAGGAAGACAGACCTTACACAGCTCTCTATGAACAGGTAGGAAGACAGACCTTACACACAGCTCTCCAGGGACAGGTAGGAAGACAGACCTTACACAGCTTTCCAGGGACAGGTAGGAACACAGACCTTACACACAGCTCTCCATGGACAGGTAGGAAGACAGACCTTACACACAGCTCTCCATGGACAGGTAGGAAGACAGACCTTACACAGCTCTCTATGGACAGGTAGGAAGACAGACCTTACACAGCTCTCTATGAACAGGTAGGAAGACAGACCTTACACACAGCTCTCCAGGGACAGGTAGGAAGATAGACCTTATACACATCTCTCCATGGACAGGTAGGAAGACAGACCTTACACAGCTCTCCAGGGACAGGTAGGATGACAGACCTTACACACAGCTATCCAGGGACAGGTAGGAAGACAGACCTTACACACAGCTCTCCATGGACAGGTAGGAAGACAGACCTTACACACATCTCTCCACGGACAGGTCCGGTAAGTCATATGTCTATAGCTCTGGGTACTGTAGGGGACAGAAGACATCAGTAGGACAAGTCTACTCTGTATTGTTTTGTATTAAACATGACTCCGGACCCTTACGACAAGGGACAAGTTCACAGCTAGTTTTAAGAGAGAGGGAGAGAGATGTTTGTTCAGACAGTAATGCTGTAAACAAACAGAGTTATTCCTGAGTGATCTTCTGAAACAGAGTCAAATACTAGGCTGTTGTTTGACACTGTTACAGCTGTAACCTCTGACCCTCACGGAAGGACACGACTCTACAGCTGTAACCTCTGACCCTCACGGAAGGACAAGACTCTACAGCCGTCAAACTAATCTGACAGCACACGGCTCAGTCTGTAGCAGCTACACCTCCAGCATTTTAATCTGTAGCTGTGTGTGTGTGTGTGTCTGGCTGTCTGGCTGTGTGTGTGTATGTGTGTGTGTGTGTGTGTGTGTGTGTGTGTGTGTGTGTGTGTGTGTGTGTGTGTGTGTGTGTGTGTGTGTGTGTGTGTGTGTGTGTGTGTGTGTGTGTGTGTGTGTGTGTGTGTGTGTGTGTGTGTGTGTCTTTATCATGAAGACTTCATGAGGATACTTCATTACTGATGTTTACCACAACAACAGCAGTGACATCATACTCTGTTAGAGACTGATTTAACAACAGCAGTGACATCATACTCTGATAGACTGATTTAACAACAGCAGTGACATCATACTCTGATAGACTGATTTAACAACAGCAGTGACATCATACTCTGTTAGAGACTGATTTAACAACAGCAGTGACATCATACTCTGATAGACTGATTTAACAACAGCAGTGACATCATACTCTGATAGACTGATTTAACAACAGCAGTGACATCATACTCTGATAGACTGATTTAACAACAGCAGTGACATCATACTCTGATAGACTGATTTAACAACAGCAGTGACATCATACTCTGATAGACTGATTTAACAACAGCAGTGACATCAAACTCTGATAGACTGATTTAACAACAGCAGTGACATCATACTCTGATAGAGACTGATTTAACAACAGCAGTGACATCATACTCTGATAGAGACTGATTTAACAACAGCCGTGACATCATACTCTGATAGACTGATTTAACAACAGCCGTGACATCATACTCTGATAGACTGATTTAACCACAGCAGTGACATCATACTCTGTTAGAGACTGATTTAACAACAGCAGTGACATCATACTCTGATAGACTGATTTAACAACAGCAGTGACATCATACTCTGATAGACTGATTTAACAACAGCAGTGACATCATACTCTGATAGACTGATTTAACAACAGCAGTGACATCATACTCTGTTAGAGACTGATTTAACAACAGCAGTGACATCATACTCTGATAGACTGATTTAACAACAGCAGTGACATCATACTCTGATAGACTGATTTAACAACAGCAGTGACATCATACTCTGATAGACTGATTTAACAACAGCAGTGACATCATACTCTGATAGAGATTGATGTAACAACAGCAGTGACATCATACTCTGAAAGACTGATGTAACAACAGCAGTGACATCATACTCTGATAGAGACTGATTTAACAACAGCAGTGACATCATACTCTGATAGACTGATTTAACAACAGCAGTGACATCATACTCTGATAGACTGATTTAACCACAGCAGTGACATCATACTCTGATAGACTGATTTAACAACAGCAGTGACATCATACTCTGATAGACTGATTTAACCACAGCAGTGACATCATACTCTGTTAGAGACTGATTTAACAACAGCAGTGACATCATACTCTGATAGACTGATTTAACCACAGCAGTGACATCATACTCTGTTAGAGACTGATTTAACAATAGCAGTGACATCATACTCTGTTAGAGACTGATTTAACAACAGCAGTGACATCATACTCTGATAGACTGATTTAACAACAGCAGTGACATCATACTCTGATAGACTGATTTAACCACAGCAGTGACATCATACTCTGTTAGAGACTGATTTAACAACAGCAGTGACATCATACTCTGATAGACTGATTTAACAACAGCAGTGACATCATACTCTGTTAGAGACTGATTTAACAACAGCAGTGACATCATACTCTGATAGACTGATTTAACAACAGCAGTGACATCATACTCTGTTAGAGACTGATTTAACCACAGCAGTGACATCATACTCTGATAGACTGATTTAACCACAGCAGTGACATCATACTCTGATAGAGACTGATTTAACAACAGCAGTGACATCATACTCTGTTAGAGACTGATTTAACAACAGCAGTGACATCATACTCTGATAGAGACTGATTTAACAACAGCAGTGACATCATACTCTGATAGAGACTGATTTAACCACAGCAGTGACATCATACTCTGATAGACTGATTTAACCACAGCAGTGACATCATACTCTGTTAGAGACTGATTTAACAACAGCAGTGACATCATACTCTGTTAGAGACTGATTTAACCACAGCAGTGACATCATACTCTGTTACAGACTGATTTAACAACAGCAGTGACATCATACTCTGTTAGAGACTGATTTAACCACAGCAGTGACATCATACTCTGATAGACTGATTTAACCACAGCAGTGACATCATACACAGTTAAAGACTGATTTAACAACAGCAGTGACATCATACTCTGATAGACTGATTTAACCACAGCAGTGACATCATACACAGTTAAAGACTGATTTAACAACAGCAGTGACATCATACTCTGTTAGAGACTGATTTAACAACAGCAGTGACATCATACTCTGTTAGAGACTGATTTAACCACAGCAGTGACATCATACTCTGTTAGAGACTGATTTAACCACAGCAGTGACATCATACTCTGATAGACTGATTTAACAACAGCAGTGACATCATACTCTGATAGACTGATTTAACAACAGCAGTGACATCATACTCTGATAGAGACTGATTTAACAACAGCAGTGACATCATACTCTGATAGACTGATTTAACCACAGCAGTGACATCATACTCTGATAGACTGATTTAACCACAGCAGTGACATCATACTCTGTTACAGACTGATTTAACAATAGCAGTGACATCATACTCTGATAGACTGATTTAACCACAGCAGTGACATCATACTCTGTTACAGACTGATTTAACAATAGCAGTGACATCATACTCTGATAGACTGATTTAACAACAGCAGTGACATCATACTCTGTTACAGACTGATTTAACAATAGCAGTGACATCATACTCTGTTAGAGACTGATTTAACAATAGCAGTGACATCATACTCTGATAGAGACTGATTTAACCACAGCAGTGACATCATACTCTGTTACAGACTGATTTAACCACAGCAGTGACATCATACTCTGTTAGAGACTGATTTGACAACAGCAGTGACATCATACTCTGTTAGACTGATTTAACAATAGCAGTGACATCATACTCTGATAGACTGATTTAACCACAGCAGTGACATCATACTCTGTTACAGACTGATTTAACAATAGCAGTGACATCATACTCTGATAGACTGATTTAACCACAGCAGTGACATCATACTCTGTTACAGACTGATTTAACAATAGCAGTGACATCATACTCTGATAGACTGATTTAACAACAGCAGTGACATCATACTCTGTTACAGACTGATTTAACAATAGCAGTGACATCATACTCTGTTAGAGACTGATTTAACAATAGCAGTGACATCATACTCTGATAGAGACTGATTTAACCACAGCAGTGACATCATACTCTGTTACAGACTGATTTAACCACAGCAGTGACATCATACTCTGTTAGAGACTGATTTGACAACAGCAGTGACATCATACTCTGTTACAGACTGATTTAACAATAGCAGTGACATCATACTCTGATAGACTGATTTGACAACAGCAGTGACATCATACTCTGTTAGAGACTGATTTGACAACAGCAGTGACATCATACTCTGTTACAGACTGATTTAACAATAGCAGTGACATCATACTCTGATAGACTGATTTGACAACAGCAGTGACATCATACTCTGATAGAGACTGATTTAACCACAGCAGTGACATCATACTCTGATAGACTGATTTAACAACAGCAGTGACATCATACTCTGTTAGAGACTGATTTAACAACAGCAGTGACATCATACTCTGATAGACTGATTTAACAACAGCAGTGACATCATACTCTGATAGAGACTGATATAACAACAGCAGTGACATCATACTCTGTTAGAGACTGATTTAACCGCAGCAGTGACATCATACTCTGTTAGAGACTGATTTAACCACAGCAGTGACATCATACTCTGATAGACTGATTTAACAACAGCAGTGACATCATACTCTGTTAGAGACTGATTTAACCACAGCAGTGACATCATACTCTGGTAGAGACTGAACCATATGAAATGACTTGCGTTGTGTCAGTTAATTAGCCTGGTAAGCAGTAAGTGTATGTCCTAACTGGCACCCTATTCCCTACATGGTGCACTACTTTAGATCAGAGTCCTATGGGGTAGTGCACTACTTTAGACCAGAGCCTTATGGGGGTAGTGCACTACTTTAGACCAGAGTCCTATGGGGTAGTGCACTACTTTAGACCAGAGCCTTATGGGGGTAGTGCACTACTTTAGACCAGAGTCCTATGGGGTAGTGCACTACTTTAGACCAGAGTCCTATGGGGTAGTGCACTACTTTAGACCAGAGCCCTATGGGGTAGTGCACTACTTTAGACCAGAGCCCTATGGGGGTAGTGCACTACTTTAGACCAGAGCCTTATAGGGGTAGTGCACTACTTTAGACCAGAGTCCTATGGGGTAGTGCACTACTTTAGACCAGAGCCCTATGGAGTAGTGCACTTCTTTCGACCAGATTCTTATGGAGTAGTGCACTACTTTAGCCCAGATTCTTTTTGAGTAGTGCACTACTTTAGACCAGATTCTTTTTTGAGTAGTGCACTACTTTAGACCAGATTCTTATGGAGTAGTGCACGACTTTAGACCAGATTCTTATGGAGTAGTGCACTACTTTAGACCAGATTCTTATGGAGTAGTGCACTACTTTAGACCAGATTCTTATGGAGTAGTGCACTACTTTAGACCAGATTCTTATGGAGTAGTGCACTACTTTAGACCAGATTCTTATGGAGTAGTGCACGACTTTAGACCAGATTCTTATGGAGTAGTGCTCTACTTTAGACCAGATTCTTATGGAGTAGTGCACTACTTTAGACCAGATTCTTATGGAGTAGTGCACTACTTTAGACTATCACTGTATTATAAACTATATTACAGCCATCACTGCATTATAAACTCCATTACAGCCATCACTATATTACAGCCATCACTATATTACAGCCATCACTGTATTATAAACTCCATTACAGCCATCACTGCATTATAAACTATATTACAGCCATCACTGCATTATAAACTCCATTACAGCCATCACTATATTACAGCCATCACTGTATTATAAACTATATTACAGCCATCACTGCATTATAAACTATATTACAGCCATCACTGCATTATAAACTATATTACAGCCATCACTGCATTATAAACTCCATTACAGCCATCACTATATTACAGCCATCACTGTATTATAAACTATATTACAGCCATCACTGCATTATAAACTATATTACAGCCATCACTGTATTATAAACTATATTACAGCCATCACTATATTACAGCCATCACTGTATTATAAACTCCATTACAGTCATCACTATATTACAGCCATCACTGTATTATAAACTCCATTACAGCCATCACTATATTACAGCCATCACTGTATTATAAACTATATTACAGCCATCACTGCATTATAAACTATATTACAGCCATCACTGTATTATAAACTATATTACAGCCATCACTATATTACAGCCATCACTGTATTATAAACTCCATTACAGTCATCACTATATTACAGCCATCACTGTATTATAAACTCCATTACAGCCATCACTATTTTACAGCCATCACTGTATTATAAACTCCATTACAGCCATCACTGCATTATAAACTACATTACAGTCATCACTATATTACAGCCATCACTATATTACAGCCATCACTGTATTATAAACTCCATTACAGCCATCACTATATTACAGCCATCACTGCATTATAAACTCCATTACAGCCATCACTATATTACAGCCTTCACTGCATTATAAACTCCATTACAGCCATCACTGTATTATAAACTCCATTACAGTCATCACTATATTACAGCCATCACTATATTACAGCCATCACTATATTACAGCCATCACTATATTACAGCCATCACTGCATTATAAACTCCATTACAGCCATCACTGCATTATAAACTCCATTACAGCCATCACTGCATTATAAACTCCATTAGTCATCACTATATTACAGCCATCACTATATTACAGCCATCACTATATTACAGCCATCACTATATTACAGCCATCACTGCATTATAAACTCCATTACAGCCATCACTGCATTATAAACTCCATTACAGCCATCACTATATTACAGCCATCACTATATTACAGCCATCACTGCATTATAAACTCCATTACAGCCATCACTGCATTATAAACTCCATTACAGCCATCACTGCATTATAAACTCCATTACAGCCATCACTGCATTATAAACTCCATTACAGCCATCACTGCATTATAAACTATATTACAGCCATCACTGCATTATAAACTCCATTACAGCCATCCCTGCATTATAAACTCCATTACAGCCATCACTGCATTATAAACTCCATTACAGCCATCACTATATTACAGCCATCACTATATTACAGCCATCACTATATTACAGCCATCACTATATTACAGCCATCACTGCATTATAAACTCCATTACAGCCATCCCTGCATTATAAACTCCATTACAGTCATCACTATATTACAGCCATCACTGCATTATAAACTCCATTACAGCCATCCCTGCATTATAAACTCCATTACAGCCATCACTATATTACAGCCATCACTATATTACAGCCATCACTGCATTATAAACTCCATTACAGCCATCACTGCATTATAAACTCCATTACAGCCATCACTGCATTATAAACTCCATTACAGCCATCACTGCATTATAAACTCCATTACAGCCATCACTGCATTATAAACTATATTACAGCCATCCCTGCATTATAAACTCCATTACAGCCATCCCTGCATTATAAACTCCATTACAGCCATCACTGCATTATAAACTCCATTACAGCCATCACTATATTACAGCCATCACTATATTACAGCCATCACTATATTACAGCCATCACTGCATTATAAACTCCATTACAGCCATCCCTGCATTATAAACTCCATTACAGTCATCACTATATTACAACCATCACTGCATTATAAACTCCATTACAGCCATCCCTGCATTATAAACTCCATTACAGCCATCACTATATTACAGCCATCACTATATTACAGTCATCACTATATTACAGCCATCACTGTATTATAAACTCCATTACAGTCATCACTATATTACAGCCATCACTATATTACAGCCATCACTGCATTATAAACCCCATTACAGCTATCACTGCACTATAAACTATATTACAGCCATCACTGTATTACAGCCGTCACTGCATTATAAACTATATTACAGCCATCACTGCATTATAAACTACATTACAGCCATCACTATATTACAGCCATCACTGCATTATAAACTCCATTACAGCTATCACTGCATTATAAACTATATTACAGCCATCACTGCATTATAAACTCCATTACAGCCATCACTGCATTATAAACTATATTACAGCTATCACTGCATTATAAACTATATTACAGCCATCACTGCATTATAAACTATGTTACAGCCTTCACTGCATTATAAACTCCATTACAGCCATCACTATATTACAGCCATCACTGCATTATAAACTCCATTGCAGCCATCACTGCATTATCAATTACATTACAGCCATCACTGCATTATAAACTCCATTACAGCCATCACTATATTACAGCCATCACTGCATTATAAACTCCATTACAGCCATCACTATATTACAGCCATCACTATATTACAGCCATCACTGCATTATAAACTCCATTACAGCCATCACTATATTACAGCCATCACTATATTACAGCCATCACTGCATTATAAACTCCATTACAGCCATCACTATATTACAGCCATCACTATATTACAGCCATCACTATATTACAGTCATCACTATATTACAGCCATCACTATATTACAGCCATCACTGCATTATAAACTCCATTACAGCCATCACTATATTACAGCCATCACTGCATTATAAACTCCATTACAGCCATCACTATATTACAGCCATCACTATATTACAGCCATCACTATATTACAGCCATCACTACATTATAAACTCCATTACAGCCATCACTGCATTATAAACTATATTACAGCTATCACTGCATTATAAACTCCATTACAGCCGTCACTGCATTATAAACTCCATTACAGCCATCATTGCATTATAAACTATATTACAGTTATCACTGCATTATAAACTCCATTACAGCCATCACTGTATTATAAACTCCATTACAGCCATCACTGCATTATAAACTATATTACAGCCATCACTGCATTATAAACTCCATTACAGCTATCACTGCATTATAAAGTATATTACATCCATCACTGCATTATAAACTATATTACAGCTATCACTGCATTATAAACTATATTACAGCCATCACTGCATTATAAACTATATTACAGCTATCACTGTATTATAAACTATATTACAGCCATCACTGCATTATAAACTCCATTACAGCTATCACTGCACTATAAACTATATTAAAGCCATCACTATATTACAGCCATCACTGCATTATCAATTCCATTACAGCTATCACTGTATTATAAACTAAATTACAGCCATCACTGCATTATAAACTCCATTACAGCCATCACTATATTACAGCCATCACTGCATTATAAACTCCATTACAGCTATCACTGCATTATAAACTATATTACAGCCATCACTGCATTATAAACTATATTACAGCTATCACTGCATTATAAACTATATTACAGCCATCACTGCATTATAAACTCCATTACAGCCATAACTATATTACAGCCATCACTATATTACAGCCATCACTGCATTATAATCTCCATTGCAGCTATCACTGCATTATAAACTATATTACAGCCATCACTGCATTATAAACTCCATTACAGCTATCACTGCATTATAAACTATATTACAGCCATCACTGCATTATAAGCTCCATTGCAGCCTTCACTGCATTATAAACTCCATTACAGCCATCACTATATTACATCCATCACTGCATTATAAACTCCATTACAGCCATCACTATATTACAGCCATCACTATATTACAGCCATCACTATATTACAGTCATCACTATATTACAGCCATCACTATATTACAGCCATCAATGCATTATAAACTCCATTACAGCCATCACTATATTACAGCCATCACTGCATTATAAACTCCATTACAGTCATCACTATATTACAGCCATCACTATATTACAGCCATCACTATATTACAGCCATCACTGCATTATAAACTCCATTACAGCCATCACTGCATTATAAACTATATTACAGATATCACTGCATTATAAACTCCATTACAGCCATCACTATATTACAGCCATCACTGCATTATAAACTCCATTACAGCCATCACTGCATTATAAACTCCATTACAGCCATCACTGCATTATAAACTATATTACAGCCATCACTGCATTATAAACTATATTACAGCCATCACTACATTATAAGCTCCATTACAGCCATCACTGCATTATAAACTCCATTACAGCCATCACT
Source organism: Salvelinus fontinalis (assembly GCF_029448725.1). Lineage (NCBI taxonomy): Eukaryota > Metazoa > Chordata > Actinopteri > Salmoniformes > Salmonidae > Salvelinus > Salvelinus fontinalis. The sequence goes on along the minus strand of NC_074703.1, from coordinate 1,387,355 downwards.
ATATTACAGCCATCACTGCATTATAAACTCCATTACAGCCATCACTATATTACAGCCATCACTGCATTATAAACTCCATTACAGCCATCACTATATTACAGCCATCACTGCATTATAAACTCCATTACAGCTATCACTGCATTATAAACCCCATTACAGCCATCACTGCATTATAAACTATATTACAGCCATCACTGCATTATAAACTCCATTACAGCCATCACTATATTACAGCCATCACTGCATTATAAACTCCATTACAGCTATCACTGTATTATAAACCCCATTACAGCCATCACTGTATTATAAACTCCATTACAACCATCACTGCATTATAAACTCCATTACAGCCATCACTGCATTATAAACTATATTACAGCCATCACTGCATTATAAACTCCATTACAGCCATCACTGCATTATAAACTATATTACAGCCATCACTGCATTATAAACTCCATTACAGCCATCACTGTATTATAAACTCCATTACAGTCATCACTATATTACAGCCATCACTATATTACAGCCATCACTATATTACAGCCATCACTGCATTATAAACTATATTACAGCCATCACTGCATTATAAACTCCATTACAGCCATCACTGCATTATAAACTCCATTACAGCCGTCACTATATTACAGCCATCACTGCATTATAAACTCCATTACAGCCATCACTGCTTTATAAACACCATTACAGCCATCACTGCATTATAAACTATATTACAGCTATCACTGCATTATAAACTCCATTACAGCCGTCACTATATTACAGCCATCACTGCATTATAAACTCCATTACAGCCATCACTGCATTATAAACTCCATTACAGCCATCACTGCATTATAAACTCCATTACAGCCGTCACTGTATTATAAACTCCATTGCAGCCATCACTGCATTATAAACTCCATTACAGCCATCACTGCATTATAAACTCCATTACAGCCGTCACTGTATTATAAACTCCATTGCAGCCATCACTGCATTATAAACTCCATTACAGCCATCACTGCTTTATAAACACCATTACAGCCATCACTGCATTATAAACTATATTACAGCTATCACTGCATTATAAACTCCATTACAGCCGTCACTATATTACAGCCATCACTGCATTATAAACTCCATTACAGCCATCACTGCATTATAAACTCCATTACAGCCATCACTGCATTATAAACTCCATTACAGCCGTCACTGTATTATAAACTCCATTGCAGCCATCACTGCATTATAAACTCCATTACAGCCATCACTGCATTATAAACTCCATTACAGCCATCACTGCATTATAAACTCCATTGCAGCCATCACTGCATTATAAACTCCATTACAGCCATCACTGTATTATAAACTCCATTGCAGCCATCACTGCATTATAAACTCCATTGCAGCCATCACTGCATTATAAACTCCATTACAGCCATCACTGCATTATAAACTCCATTACAGCCATATCCCTTTTACTGGAGGTAATGTTACTGTGAGTATCAGCACAAATCACCAGTACAATGTTTGTCCCATCCAGAAATCTGCCGTGTCAGTCATATCTACTTGTCAGGAAGGTTATAATCCCGGCCCTAATCTGCCGTGTCAGTAATTTTTACTTGTCAGGAAGGTTATAATCCCGGCCCTAATCTGCCGTGTCAGTCATATCTATTTGTCAGGAAGGTTATAATCCAGGCCCTAATCTGCCGTGTCAGTAATATCTATTTGTCAGGAAGGTTATAATCCCGGCCCTAATCTGCCGTGTCAATCATATCTATTTGTCAGGAAGGTTATAATCCCGGCCCTAATCTGCCGTGTCAGTCATATCTATTTGTCAGGAAGGTTATAATCCCGGCCCTAATCTGCCGTGTCAGTCATATCTATTTGTCAGGAAGGTTATAATCCCGGCCCTAATCTGCCGTGTCAGTAATATCTACTTGTCAGGAAGGTTATAATCCCGGCCCTAATCTGCCGTGTCAGTAATATCTACTTGTCAGGAAGGTTATAATCCAGGCCCTAATCTGCCGTGTCAGTCATATCTGTTTGTCAGGAAGGTTATAATCCCGGCCCTAATCTGCCGTGTCAGTCATATCTATTTGTCAGGAAGGTTATTATCCCGGCCCTAATCTGCCGTGTCAGTCATATCTATTTGTCAGGAAGGTTATAATCCCGGCCCTAATCTGCCGTGTCAGTCATATCTATTTGTCAGGAAGGTTATAATCCAGGCCCTAATCTGCCGTGTCAGTAATATCTATTTGTCAGGAAGGTTATAATCCCGGCCCTAATCTGCCGTGTCAGTCATATCTATTTGTCAGGAAGGTTATAATCCCGGCCCTAATCTGCCGTGTCAGTCATTTCTACTTGTCAGGAAGGTTATAATCCCGGCCCTAATGACCTACTGTTTCTCAGCAAACTCCCAGGGTCCTCTGATAACAAGTATCCCGTGTGAGTCGCCACCCCCGTATTTTGAGGGATATTGTAAAGAGTTTAACAACAGGTGCTACATCCTGTTAGAGTCAGAACGTGTGAACAAAATGTCATGCTTTAAAAAAAACACACAAAGTGCTACGCAGGAAGTTGACTGATTTTAATGATCTCTTTTGTCACATGTCATCTTTCCTAGTGCTCTACTTCTCTTCTTTAAAAGATGAAGTGGACGATATATCGTTCCACTGGAACAACGGACGTGCTGGGGGTGATAATTACATAACCAGCGTTCTCTAGTAATACTGGTCCCGTATGAATAGGACTTATTACAGCATCATAACATCATAGCATCATCATAGCATCATAGGGAATAGGGTCCTGGTCTATAGTAGTGCACTATATAGGGTATAGGGTTCTGGTCTATAGTAGTGCACTATATAGGGAATAGGGTCCTGGTCTATAGTAGTGCACTATATAGGGAATAGGGCTCTGGTCTAAAGTAGTGTACTATATAGGGAATAGGGTCCTGGTCTAAAGTAGTGCACTATATAGGGAATAGGGCCCTGGTCTAAAGTAGTGTACTATATAGGGAATAGGGCTCTGGTCTAAAGTAGTGCACTATATAGGGAATAGGGCTCTGGTCTAAAGTAGTGCACCATATAGGGAATAGGGCTCTGGTCTAAAGTAGTGCACTATATAGGGAATAGGGCCCTGGTCTAAAGTAGTGTCCTATAATAGGGAATAGGGCTCCATTTGGGATACAAGCTGTGAGACATTGGAGCCTGCAGAGAAACATGCAGAAGATACCTATCAGAATATCCTGATGAAACCAAGCTTCTTAGGGGAATTGAACCCCCCTACTGTTGCCAGGCAGATTTAGTTAGTTAATAAAGATCATTACATTATAGAGGATGTTAACCCCTCTACTGTTGCCAGGCAGATTTAATAAAGATCATTACATTATAGAGGATGTTAACCCCTTTACTGTTGCCAGGCAGATTTAGTTAGTTAATAAAGATCAATACATTAT
>NC_074703.1:1363895-1373895 GCF_029448725.1 Salvelinus fontinalis | reverse complement strand
AACAACAAGAAAGCTCTGTAACGTCCCTGTAACGTCCCTGTAACGTCTCTGTAACGTCTCCGTAACGTCTCTATAGGAAGTCTGTGGTACAGCTGGACATGGCTAACAACAAGACAGCTCTGTAACGTCTCCGTAACGTCTCTATAGGAAGTCTGTGGTACAGCTGGACATGGCTAACAACAAGACAGCTCTGTAACGTCTCTGTAACGTCTCTGTAACGTCTCTATAGGAAGTCTGTGGTACAGCTGGACATGGCTAACAACAAGACAGCTCTGTAACGTCTCTGTAACGTCTCTATAGGAAGTCTGTGGTACAGCTGGACATGGCTAACAACAAGACAGCTCTGTAACGTCCCTGTAACGTCTCTGTAACGTCTCTATAGGAAGTCTGTGGTACAGCTGGACATGGCTAACAACAAGAAAGCTCTGTAACGTCCCTGTAACGTCCCTGTAACGTCTCTGTAACGTCCCTGTAACGTCTCTGTAACGTCTCTGTAACGTCTCTGTAACGTCTCTGTAACGTCTCTGTAACGTCCCTATAGGAAGTCTGTGGTACAGCTGGACATGGCTAACAACAAGACAGCTCTGTAACGTCTCTGTAACGTCTCTGTAACGTCTCTATAGGAAGTCTGTGGTACAGCTGGACATGGCTAACAACAAGACAGCTCTGTAACGTCTCTGTAACGTCTCTATAGGAAGTCTGTAGTACAGCTGGACATGGCTAACAACAAGACAGCTCTGTAACGTCTCTGTAACGTCTCTATAGGAAGTCTGTGGTACAGCTGGACATGGCTAACAACAAGACAGCTCTGTAACGTCCCTGTAACGTCTCTGTAACGTCTCTATAGGAAGTCTGTGGTACAGCTGGACATGGCTAACAACAAGAAAGCTCTGTAACGTCCCTGTAACGTCCCTGTAACGTCCCTGTAACGTCTCTGTAACGTCTCTGTAACGTCTCTGTAACGTCCCTATAGGAAGTCTGTGGTACAGCTGGACATGGCTAACAACAAGAAAGCTCTGTAACGTCCCTGTAACGTCCCTGTAACGTCCCTGTAACGTCTCTGTAACGTCTCTGTAACGTCTCTGTAACGTCTCTGTAACGTCCCTGTAACGTCTCTGTAACGTCCCTATAGGAAGTCTGTGGTACAGCTGGACATGGCTAACAACAAGACGTCTCTGTAACGTCTCTGTAATGTCCCTGTAACGTCTATGTAACGTCCCTATAGGAAGTCTGTGGTACAGCTGGACATGGCTAACAACAAGACAGCTCTGTAACGTCCCTGTAACGTCTCTGTAACGTCTCTATAGGAAGTCTGTGGTACAGCTGGACATGGCTAACAACAAGAAAGCTCTGTAACGTCCCTGTAACGTCCCTGTAACGTCTCTGTAACGTCCCTGTAACGTCTCTGTAACGTCTCTGTAACGTCTCTGTAACGTCTCTGTAACGTCTCTGTAACGTCCCTATAGGAAGTCTGTGGTACAGCTGGACATGGCTAACAACAAGACAGCTCTGTAACGTCTCTGTAACGTCTCTGTAACGTCTCTATAGGAAGTCTGTGGTACAGCTGGACATGGCTAACAACAAGACAGCTCTGTAACGTCTCTGTAACGTCTCTATAGGAAGTCTGTAGTACAGCTGGACATGGCTAACAACAAGACAGCTCTGTAACGTCTCTGTAACGTCTCTATAGGAAGTCTGTGGTACAGCTGGACATGGCTAACAACAAGACAGCTCTGTAACGTCCCTGTAACGTCTCTGTAACGTCTCTATAGGAAGTCTGTGGTACAGCTGGACATGGCTAACAACAAGAAAGCTCTGTAACGTCCCTGTAACGTCCCTGTAACGTCCCTGTAACGTCTCTGTAACGTCTCTGTAACGTCTCTGTAACGTCCCTATAGGAAGTCTGTGGTACAGCTGGACATGGCTAACAACAAGAAAGCTCTGTAACGTCCCTGTAACGTCCCTGTAACGTCCCTGTAACGTCTCTGTAACGTCTCTGTAACGTCTCTGTAACGTCTCTGTAACGTCCCTGTAACGTCTCTGTAACGTCCCTATAGGAAGTCTGTGGTACAGCTGGACATGGCTAACAACAAGACGTCTCTGTAACGTCTCTGTAACGTCCCTGTAACGTCTATGTAACGTCCCTATAGGAAGTCTGTGGTACAGCTGGACATGGCTAACAACAAGAAAGCTCTGTAACGTCCCTGTAACGTCCCTGTAACGTCTCTAACGTCCCTGTAACGTCTCTGTAACGTCTCTGTAACGTCTCTGTAACGTCTCTGTAACGTCCCTGTAACGTCTCTGTAACGTCTCTGTAACGTCCCTGTAACGTCTCTGTAACGTCCCTATAGGAAGTCTGTGGTACAGCTGGACATGGCTAACAATAAGAAAGCGTTGGTGGTGCCGGCCTTCGAGACGCTCCGTTACCGTCTGTCTTACCCCAAGTCCAAGGCTGAGCTGTTGTCCCAACTGGACATGGGGACTCTCTTCACCTTCAGGTAAAAAACACATTCAGCAGCATGACACTACACACATGGTGTGTCCCTCCGCTGCAGGGGGTTGGGATCACCACTGGGCCAGTTTCCTGAACCTCTGTCCCCTTCCAGCTGGTCCTGGACCCTGTTTAAATAAAGTGGAGAAATACCTACACATGTTATTTAAAACAAAGCACTTAAAGGGATGGCCCACTGGGCCAGTTTCCTGAACCTCTGTCCCCTTCCAGCTGTACACTTAAAGGGATGGGACACATTCTCATTAGTTAAGCAGCAGCACAGATGTTACTTTGCCATTTGCCTGCCAACAACTGAAATGATCATTTAAGGGTACAACATCAATCTGTCTCTGGCTCTAAGGGATAAAGGGATGCCTCGTTAAATAAAGGTTTAATAAATAAAATAAAGACTCCTGGTGTTTAAATCCAAGCAGCAGCGTACATGTTTATTTGTCTTTTAACACAGAGATTGTTTTTGATCATTAACATGACAGATTGAGCCACAGAGCCCAGAAAGTTGGGTTCAATCACTACTCAGCTAGAAGACTCCCAGATAGATGGGTTCAATCACTACTCAGCTAGAAGACTCCCAGAAAGTTGGGTTCAATCACTACTCAGCTAGAAGACTCCCAGATAGTTGGGTTCAATCACTACTCAGCTAGAAGACTCCCAGATAGATGGGTTCAATCACTACTCAGCTAGAAGACTCCTAGATAGATGGGTTCAATCACTACTCAACTAGAAGACTCACAGATAGATGGGTTCAATCACTACTCAACTAGAAGACTCCTAGATAGATGGGTTCAATCACTACTCAACTAGATGACTCCCAGATGGGTTCAATCACTACTCAACTAGAAGACTCCCAGATAGTTGGGTTCAATCACTACTCAGCTAGAAGGACTCAGACAGTTGGGTTCAATCACTACTCAGCTAGAAGACTCCCAGATGGGTTCAATCACTACTCAGCTAGAAGACTCCCAGATGGGTTCAATCACTATTCAGCTAGAAGACTCCCAGATATTTGGGGTCAATCACTACTCAGCTAGAAGACTCCCAGATAGTTGGGTTCAATCACTACTCAGCTAGAAGGACTCCCAGATAGATGGGTTCAATCACTACTCAGCTAGAAGACTCCCAGATAGATGGGTTCAATCACTACTCAGCTAGAAGACTCCCAGATAGATGGGTTCAATCACTACTCAGCTAGGAGACTCCCAGATGGGTTCAATCACTCCTCAACTAGAAGACTCCCACATAGTAGGGTTCAATCCCTACTCAGCTAGAAGACTCCCAGATGGGTTCAATCACTCCTCAACTAGAAGACACTCATATAGTTGGGTTCAATCCCTCCTCAACTAGAAGACTCCCACATAGATGGGTTCAACCCCTCAGCTAGATGGGCTCCCAGATGGGTTCAACCACTCAGCTAGATGGGTTCAACCCCTCCTCAGCTAGATGGGCTCCCAGATGGGTTCAACCACTCAGCTAGATGGGCTCCCAGATGGGTTCAACCACTCAGCTAGATGGGCTCCCAGATGTGTTCAACCACTCAGCTAGATGGGTTCCCAGATGGGTTCAACCACTCAGCTAGATGGGTTCAACCACTTAGCTAGGTGGGATTCCAGATGGGTTCAACCACTTAGCTAGGTGGGATTCCAGATGGGTTCAACCACTTAGCTAGGTGGGATTCCAGATGGGTTCAACCACTCAGCTAGATGGGTTCAACCACTTAGCTAGGTGGGATTCCAGATAGGTTCAACCACTCAGCTAGATGGGATCCCAGATGGGTTCAACCCCTCAGCTAGATGGGTTCAACTACTCAGCTAGATGGGCTCCCAGATGGGTTCAACCACTCAGCTAGATGGGCTCCCAGATGGGTTCAACCACTCAGCTAGATGGGCTCCCAGATGGGTTCAACCACTCAGCTAGATGGGTTCAACCACTCAGCTAGATGGGCTCCCAGATGGGTTCAACCACTCAGCTAGGTGGGATTCCAGATGGGTTCAACCACTCAGCTAGATGGGTTCAACCACTTAGCTAGGTGGGATTCCAGATGGGTTCAACCACTCAGCTAGATGGGTTCAACCACTCAGCTAGGTGGGATTCCAGATGGGTTCAACCACTCAGCTAGGTGGGATTCCAGATGGGTTCAACCACTCAGCTAGGTGGGATTCCAGATGGGTTCAACCACTCAGCTAGGTGGGATTCCAGATGGGTTCAACCACTCAGCTAGGTGGGCTCCCAGATGTAAACTCTAATCACAAGGTGTCACATTATCTCCATGTAGGTTTGTTGTGCCATTTTTTATTCATTCATTCAACCTTTTATTTAACTCGGCAAGTCAGTTAAGAACAAATTCTTATTTACAATGACGGCCTACCGGGGAACAGTGGGGTTAACTGCCTTGTTCAGGGGCAGAACAACAGATTTTTTACCTTGTCAGCTCAGGGAATTTGATCTAGCAACCTTTCAGGTTACTGGCCCAACACTCTAACCACTAGACTACCTGCCGCCCCACAATCCCTCCTCACCCTCCTTGGCAATAAAGTATTGAATGTTCTCCCTGCTAGATACCATGTCTGGACGAAGGGTCATGCTCCCACTAACTTTGCTAAGTGGAGGACCGCCACCACGCCGTACAGGGTCCAGTGGGAAGCGGACTTTGAACCCTATGTGATGGTGAGGCGGGACAGTCCAGAGTACGACAGACGTTTCGTTGGCTTCGGGTGGAATAAAGTGGCTCATATTATGGAGCTGGACGCACAGGTACTGAACACGCCTTTTACCCATCACTCTGTCACTCACAGGTACTGAACACACCTGTTACCCATCACTCTGTCACTCACAGGTACTGGCCACACCTTTTACCCATCACTCTGTCACTCACAGGTACTGGACACACCTTTTACCCATCACTCTGTCACTCACAGGTACTGGCCACACCTTTACCCATCACTCTGTCACTCACAGGTACTGGACACACCTTTACCCATCACTCTGTCACTCACAGGTACTGGACACACCTTTTACCCATCACTCTGTCACTCACAGGTACTGGACATGCCTTTTACCCATCACTCTGTCACTCACAGGTACTGGACACACCTTTAACCCATCACCAAGTCACTCACAGGTACTGAACACACCTTTTACCCATCACTCTGTCACTCACAGGTACTGGATCAAATCAAATCAAATCGAGTTTATTTTATATAGCCCTTCGTACATCAGCTAATATCTCGAAGTGCTGTACAGAAACCCAGCCTAAAACCCCAAACAGCTAGCAATGCAGGTGTAGAAGCACGGTGGCTAGGAAAAACTCCCTAGAAAGGCCAAAACCTAAGAAGAAACCTAGAGAGGAACCAGGCTATGAGGGGTGGCCAGTCCTCTTCTGGCTGTGCCGGGTGGAGATTATGACAGAACTATGCCAAGATGTTCAAATGTTCATAAGTGACAAGCATGGTCAAATAATAATCATGAATCATTTTCAGTTGGCTTTTCATAGCCGATCATTAAGAGTTGAAAGCAGCAGGTCTGGGACAGGTAGGGGTTCCATAACCGCAGGCAGAACAGTTGAAACTGGAACAGCAGCAAGGCCAGGCGGACTGGGGACAGCAAGGAGTCATCATGCCCGGTAGTCCTGACGTATGGTCCTAGGGCTCAGGTCCTCCGAGAGAGAGAAGGAGAGAATTAGAGAGAGCATACTTAAATTCACACAGGACACTGGATAAGACAGGAGAAATACTCCAGGTATAACCAACTGACCCTAGCCCCCCGACACATAAACTACTGCAGCATAAATACTGGAGGCTGAGACAGGAGGGGTCAGGAGACACTGTGGCCCCATCCGATGATACCCCCGGACAGGGCCAAACAGGAAGGATATAACCCCACCCACTTTGCCAAAGCACAGCCCACACACCACTAGAGGGATATCTTCAACCACCAACTTACCATCCTGAGACAAGTCTGAGTATAGCCCACAAAGGTCTCCACCACAGCACAACCCAAGGGGGGGGCGCCAACCCAGACAGGAAGACCACGTCAGTAACTCAACCCACTCAAGTGACACACCCCTCCTAGGGACGGCATGAAAGAGCACCAGTAAGCCAGTGACTCAGCCCCTGTAATAGGGTTAGAGGCAGAGAATCCCAGTGGAGAGAGGGGAACCGGCCAGGCAGAGACAGCAAGGGCGGTTCGTTGCTCCAGAGCCTTTCCGTTCACCTTCACACTCCTGGGCCAGACTACACTCAATCATATGACCCACTGAAGAGATGAGTCTTCAGTAAAGACTTAAAGGTTGAGACCGAGTCTGCGTCTCTCACATGGGTAGGCAGACCACAGGTGGATACACCTTTACCCATCACTCTGTTACTGTCACAGGTACTGGACACACCTTTACCCATCACTCTGTCACTCACAGGTACTGGACACACCTTTACCCATCACTCTGTCACTCACAGGTACTGGCCACACCTTTACCCATCACTCTGTTACTGTCACAGGTACTGGACACACCTTTACCCATCACTCTGTCACTCACAGGTACTGGACACACCTTTTACCCATCACTCTGTCACTCACAGGTACTGGATACACCTTTCCCATCACTCTGTCACTCACAAGTACTGGACACACCTTTACCCATCACTCTGTCATTCACAGGTACTGGACACACCTTTACCCATCACTCTGTCATTCACAGGTACTGGACACACCTTTACCCAACACTCTGTCACTCACAGGTACTGGACACACCTTTACCCATCATCACTCTGTCACTCACAGGTACTGAACACACCTTTACCCATCACTCTGTCACTCACAGGTACTGGCCACACCTTTTACCCATCACTCTGTCACTCACAGGTACTGGACACACCTTTACCCATCACTCTGTCACTCACAGGTACTGGACACACCTTTACCCAACACTCTGTCACTCACAGGTACTGGACACACCTTTACCCATCACTCTGTCACTCACAGGTACTGAACACACCTTACCCATCACTCTGTCACTCACAAGTACTGGACACACCTTTACCCATCACTCTGTCACTCACAGGTCTTAGTGTTTCTAACTCCTCTCTTCCAGCAGTATGAGTTAGTGATGCTGTCTTAGTGTTTCTAACTCTGTCCTCTGTCCTCTCTTCTAGCAGTATGAGTTAGTGATGCTGTCTTAGTGTTTCTAACTCTGTCCTCTCTTCCAGCAGTATGAGTTAGTGATGCTTTCTTAGTGTTTCTAACTCTGTCCTCTGTCCTCTCTTCCAGCAGTATGAGTTAGTGATGCTGTCTTAGTGTTTCTAACTCTGTCCTCTGTCCTCTCTTCCAGCAGTATGAGTTAGTGATGCTGTCTTAGTGTTTCTAACTCTGTCCTCTGTCCTCTCTTCCAGCAGTATGAGTTAGTGATGCTGTCTTAGTGTTTCTAACTCTGTCCTCTCTTCCAGCAGTATGAGTTAGTGATGCTGTCTTAGTGTTTCTAACTCTGTCCTCTGTCCTCTCTTCCAGCAGTATGAGTTAGTGATGCTGTCTTAGTGTTTCTAACTCTGTCCTCTGTCCTCTCTTCCAGCAGTATGAGTTAGTGATGCTGTCTTAGTGTTTCTAACTCTGTCCTCTGTCCTCTCTTCCAGCAGTATGAGTTAGTGATGCTGTCTTAGTGTTTCTAACTCTGTCCTATGTCCTCTCTTCCAGCAGTATGAGTTAGTGATGCTGTCTTAGTGTTTCTAACTCTGTCCTCTGTCCTCTCTTCCAGCAGTATGAGTTAGTGATGCTGTCTTAGTGTTTCTAGCTCTGTCCTCTGTCCTCTCTTCCAGCAGTATGAGTTAGTGATGCTGTCTTAGTGTTTCTAACTCTGTCCTCTGTCCTCTCTTCCAGCAGTATGAGTTAGTGATGCTGTCTTAGTGATTCTAACTCTGTCCTCTGTCCTCTCATCCAGCAGTATGAGTTAGTGATGCTGTCTTAGTGTTTCTAACTCTGTCCTCTGTCCTCTCTTCCAGCAGTATGAGTTAGTGATGCTGTCTTAGTGCTTCTAACTCTGTCCTCTGTCCTCTCTTCCAGCAGTATGAGTTAGTGATGCTGTCTTAGTGTTTCTAACTCTGTCCTCTCTTCCAGCAGTATGAGTTAGTGATGCTGTCTTAGTGTTTCTAACTCTGTCCTCTGTCCTCTCTTCCAGCAGTATGAGTTAGTGATGCTGTCTTAGTGTTTCTAACTCTTCCTCTGTCCTCTCTTCCAGCAGTATGAGTTAGTGATGCTGTCTTAGTGTTTCTAACTCTGTCCTCTGTCCTCTCTTCCAGCAGTATGAGTTAGTGATGCTGTCTTAGTGTTTCTAACTCTGTCCTCTGTCCTCTCTTCCAGCAGTATGAGTTAGTGATGCTGTCTTAGTGTTTCTAACTCTGTCCTCTGTCCTCTCTTCCAGCAGTATGAGTTAGTGATGCTGTCTTAGTGTTTCTAACTCTGTCCTCTGTCCTCTCTTCCAGCAGTATGAGTTAGTGATGCTGTCTTAGTGATTCTAACTCTGTCCTCTGTCCTCTCATCCAGCAGTATGAGTTAGTGATGCTGTCTTAGTGTTTCTAACTCTGTCCTCTGTCCTCTCTTCCAGCAGTATGAGTTAGTGATGCTGTCTTAGTGTTTCTAACTCTGTCCTCTGTCCTCTCTTCCAGCAGTATGAGTTAGTGATGCTGTCTTAGTGTTTCTAACTCTGTCCTCTCTTCCAGCAGTATGAGTTAGTGATGCTGTCTTAGTGTTTCTAACTCTGTCCTCTGTCCTCTCTTCCAGCAGTATGAGTTAGTGATGCTGTCTTAGTGATTCTAACTCTGTCCTCTGTCCTCTCTTCCAGCAGTATGAGTTAGTGATGCTGTCTTAGTGTTTCTAACTCTGTCCTCTGTCCTCTCTTCCAGCAGTATGAGTTAGTGATGCTGTCTTAGTGATTCTAACTCTGTCCTCTGTCCTCTCTTCCAGCAGTATGAGTTAGTGATGCTGTCTTAGTGTTTCTAACTCTCTCCTCTGTCCTCTCTTCCAGCAGTATGAGTTAGTGATGCTGTCTTAGTGTTCCTAACTCTGTCCTCTGTCCTCTCTTCCAGCAGTATGAGTTAGTGATGCTGTCTTAGTGTTTCTAACTCTGTCCTCTCTTTCAGCAGTATGAGTTAGTGAGGCTGTCTTAGTGATTCTAACTCTGTCCTCTGTCCTCTCATCCAGCAGTATGAGTTAGTGATGCTGTCTTAGTGTTTCTAACTCTGTCCTCTGTCCTCTCTTCCAGCAGTATGAGTTAGTGATGCTGTCTTAGTGTTTCTAACTCTGTCCTCTGTCCTCTCTTCCAGCAGTATGAGTTAGTGATGCTGTCTTAGTGTTTCTAACTCTGTCCTCTCTTCCAGCAGTATGAGTTAGTGATGCTGTCTTAGTGTTCCTAACTCTGTCCTCTGTCCTCTCTTCCAGCAGTATGAGTTAGTGATGCTGTCTTAGTGTTCCTAACTCTGTCCTCTGTCCTCTCTTCCAGCAGTATGAGTT
>NC_074703.1:1265603-1362434 GCF_029448725.1 Salvelinus fontinalis | reverse complement strand
CTCTGTCCTCTCTTCCAGCAGTATGAGTTAGTGATGCTGTCTTAGTGTTTCTAACTCTGTCCTCTCTTCCAGCAGTATGAGTTAGTGATGCTGTCTTAGTGTTTCTAACTCTGTCCTCTGTCCTCTCTTCCAGCAGTATGAGTTAGTGATGCTGTCTTAGTGATTCTAACTCTGTCCTCTGTCCTCTCTTCCAGCAGTATGAGTTAGTGATGCTGTCTTAGTGTTTCTAACTCTGTCCTCTGTCCTCTCTTCCAGCAGTATGAGTTAGTGATGCTGTCTTAGTGTTTCTAACTCTGTCCTCTGTCCTCTCTTCTAGCAGTATGAGTTAGTGATGCTGTCTTAGTGTTTCTAACTCTGTCCTCTGTCCTCTGTCCTCTGTCCTCTGTCCCAGGAGTATGAGTTTGTGGTTCTGCCCAACGCCTATATGATCCACATGCCTCACGCGCCCAGTTTCGACATCACCAAGTTCCGGTCCAACAAGCAGTACCGGGTCTGCCTGAAGACCCTGAAAGAGGAGTTCCAACAGAACATGTCTAGACGATACGGCTTCGCTGCCCTCAAATACATGACTGCAGAGAACAACAGCTAGCCAACACCGATGAGCCAGGACACTCTGACCCGTTATTGACTACACTACCCATAACACCCTCCTCTATTGCCGTCTAGGACTACACTACTACCCAGGACTCCTCTGGGCCGGGCAGAGGAGAGGGAAAGGGCGGTGGATTCTAAGGACAGTCGATGTAGTCAGGAGTGAACAGAACGGTTACTAAAAGACTCTTACCGCGAATTCTGACCTTTGTGCCAACCGATCATGAGGTTTAAATTGTGAGCTCTGATTCTTGTGAACTCTCACCTTTAGTTTGGGGTTATTACCTGGTTTGAGACAAACCAGCGTTAACCAACTGAAGGGTAACCGGGGGTAACCGTAAGGTCGTTGTGTACCGAACATTGTTTAACCCCTCCGAGGACGGAGGGAGCAACCTGTCCAGAAGCTGCTGACCTGGTTTCCATCTGGTTTCTGGCTGGACGAGGAAGCTGCTGACCTGGTTTCCATCTGGTTTCTGGCTGGACGAGGAAGCTGCTGACCTGGTTTCCATCTGGTTTCTGGCTGGACGAGGAAGCTGCTGACCTGGTTTCCATCTGGTTTCTGGCTGGATGAGGAAGCTGCTGACCTGGTTTCCATCTGGTTTCTGGCTGGACGAGGAAGCTGCTGACCTGGTTTCCATCTGGTTTCTGGCTGGACGAGGAAGCTGCTGACCTGGTTTCCATCTGGTTTCTGGCTGGACGAGGAAGCTGCTGACCTGGTTTCTGGCTGGTTTCCGGCTGGACGAGGAAGCTGCTGACCTGGTTTCCATCTGGTTTCTGGCTGGACGAGGAAGCTGCTGCTGTGAAGGATGAGTCAGTAGAGGCTGGCCTGGACTCCTACAACTCTCTGCCCTTCTCTAACAGAACTACTGGACATCACTATGGGAGGGAGGGAGGGAGGGAGGGAGGGAGGGAGAGAGGAAGAGAGGAAGAGAGGGAGGGAAGGAGGGAGGGAGGGAGGGAGGGAGGGAGGGAGGGAGGGAAGGAAGGAGGGAGGGAAGGAGGGAGGGAAGGAAGGAGGGAGGGAGGGAGGGAGGGCGGGAGAGAGGGCGGGAGAGAGGGCGGGAGAGAGGGCGGGAGAGAGGGCGGGAGAGAGGGCGGGAGAGAGGGCGGGAGAGAGGGCGGGAGAGAGGGCGGGAGAGAGGGCGAGAGGGAGGGGGAGGGAGGGAGAGAGAGAGAGGGAGAGAGGGAGGGAGAGGGAGGGAGGGAGAGAGAGAGGGAGGGAGGGAGAGAGAGCTGGAAGGAAGGAGCGGGGGAGAGGGACTGACTGAAGCCTTGGACTTGGACTTCAGACAAGACATTTGTTCTGTCTCTGTGCCATATCTGGAAGAGCAGCAGCTCGTTCCCAGCCGCTGTTTGTTGGAATAAATGTAATGTGGTGTCTGCCTGCAGGACAACCAGCGAGAACTGAGGAGAGGGAACACAAAGCTGGGAATCATTGTGTGCTTTACATTATGTCCGTACACTGCAAATCACAACTATTATTTTTTCTCTCTCTCCATGTGTCGTAAAAATTAAAAAATAAAACAATTTAACTGACAGACAACGTATCCAAGTTTCACTGCAATAAAAATGCAAATTATGTTGCTCAGCGACAAGAGACAAAAACATCAGAGTCTCAACAGAATCAGAATCAGGGAGAGTCTGGATGACTGACACATGGACTACGTCCCAAACGGCTCACTATTCCCTATATAGTATAACAGAATCAGAATCAGGGAGAGTCTGGGCATCTCCTCTGGATGACTGACACATGGACTACGTCCCAAACGGCTCACTATTCCCTATCTGGTTTTTGTATTTTTATTTCTCCTTTATTTAACCAGGTCGGCCAGATCCCCTTTATTTAACCAGGTCGGCCAGATCCCCTTTATTTAACCAGGTCGGCCAGATCCCCTTTATTTAACCAGGTCGGCCAGATCCCCTTTATTTAACCAGGTAGGCAAGTTGAGAACAAGTTCTCATTTACAATTGCGACCTGGCCAAGATAAAGCAAAGCAGTTCGACACATACAACAACACAGAGTTACACATAAACAAACATACAGTCAATAATACAGTAGAAAAATAAGTCTATATACAATGTGAGCAAACGAGGTGAGATAAGGGATGTTAAAGGCAATAAAAAGGCCACGGTGGCCAAGTAAATACAATATAGAAGTAAAACACTGGAATGGAAGTTTTGCAGTGGAAGAATGTGAAATATAAATAATAATAATATATAGTGCACTACTTTAGACCAGAGCCCTATTCCCTATATAGTACACTACTATAGACCAGAGCCCTATTCCCTATATAGTGCACTACTTTAGACCAGAGCCCTGTTCCCTATATAGTGCACTACTTTAGACCAGAGCCCTATTCCCTATATAGTGCACTACTTTAGACCAGAGCCCTATTCCCTATATAGTACACTACTTTAGACCAGAGCCCTATTCCCTATATAGTGCACTACTTTAGACCAGAGCCCTATTCTATATAGTGCACCCTTTGGTCTAAAGTAGTGCACTATATAGGGAATAGGGCTCTGGTCTAAAGTAGTGCACTATATAGGGAATAGGGCTCTGGTCTAAAGTAGTGCACTATATAGGGAACAGGGTGCCATAGTGAGCTACTCCGTCTGCTACATTTAGTTCCAGTCTGATATAGATCAGAACCAGTCTCCTGGCCCATATGACAGTACAGGGTTGATATGGATCAGAACCAGTCTCCTGGCTCATATGACAGTACAGGGTTGATATGGATCAGAACCAGTCTCCTGGCTCATATGACAGTACAGGGTTGATATGGATCAGAACCAGTCTCCTGGCCCATAGGACAGTACAGGGTTGATATAGATCAGAACCAGTCTCCTGGCCCATATGACAGTACAGGGTTGATATGGATCAGAACCAGTCTCCTGGCTCATAGGACAGTACAGGGTTGATATGGATCAGAACCAGTCTCCTGGCCCATAGGACAGTACAGGGTTGATATAGATCAGAACCAGTCTCCTGGCCCATATGACAGTACAGGGTTGATATGGATCAGAACCAGTCTCCTGGCTCATATGACAGTACAGCGTTGATATGGATCAGAACCAGCCTCCTGGCTCATATGACAGTACAGCGTTGATATGGATCAGAACCAGCCTCCTGGCTCATAGGACAGTACAGGGTTGATATGGATCAGAACCAGTCTCCTGGCTCATATGACAGTACAGGGTTGATATGGATCAGAACCAGTCTCCTGGCTCATATGACAGTACAGGGTTGATATGGATCAGAACCAGTCTCCTGGCTCATAGGACAGTACAGGGTTGATATGGATCAGAACCAGTCTCCTGGCTCATATGACAGTACAGGGTTGATATGGATCAGAACCAGTCTCCTGGCTCATAGGACAGTACAGGGTTGATATGGATCAGAACCAGTCTCCTGGCTCATAGGACAGTACAGGGTTGATATGGATCAGAACCGGGCTCATGTACACGGTCAGTACAGGGTCATCCAGCCCATCTGTGTTCAGGATAGATCTTTACATACAACCAGGAAGTGTGTTTCTGACAGATTCAGAAACACTGTTTTACTCACTAGGACTGATGGACAGTCTGGGTGTTAGGTGTGTGTGTGTGTTAGGTGTGTGTGTTAGGTGTGTGTGTTAGGTGTGTGTGTTAGGTGTGTGTGTTAGGTGTGTGTGTTAGGTGTGTGTGTTAGGTGTGTGTGTGTGTGTGTGAGATGTTTGAGTAGGTGTTATCACTAGGACTGATGGACAATCTGGGTGGCAGTTTGTTGAATGTGCTTCAATATATTTGGTTTGAAACACACACACACACACACACACACACACCTAACACACACACACACCTAACACACACACACCGACACACACACACACCCAAACACACACACCGACACACACACACACAAACACACACACACACACACACACACACACACACACACACACACACACACACACACACACACACACACACACACACACACACACACACACCTAACACCCACTCAAACATCTCGTCTTCATGATATCACTCTGTTAGTATCCTTGCTTCTGACTCCACCCCTCTCACCAAGCAGGAAGTGGAGCATATAAACCAATCAGCTCATGGTTGACCTTTTTTTCCCCGTTGTCAGTTGTTCCCTTCGTTACGTATCAGTGTGTGTTGCCGGTCGTAAGGTGGGAAACGAGCACGCCAGCGGAACTGTCTCCTGTTGAAGAGGGAGGAGGCTGGACGGATGGACAGACACACAACATGGAGGATTCGGACCCCCCAGGACTGCGTTTCTAATGTAACACAACCCACTAGTAGCGATGATAAGAGATGAAACGAAGGGAGGTGGAGGTGATGATGTCACTCAGACCGTCCTGGAGGTCAGGCTAAAAGCCTGGATGGGGTCGTTACTAGTTACCACAGCCACAAAGTCATTATGGCTAAACTCTGCCAATTTAAAACATTTTTTAAAATCTGATTTAAACCTAATCCTAACCTTAACCACACTGCTGACCTTATGCCTGACCTTATGCCTGACCTTATGCCTAACCTTACATGAAGGTTTGTGGCTGTGGTAACTAGTGACAACCAAAGCTTGGATGGCCCCCACCAAACTGACTAGGGCCCCCACCACACTGACTAGAGCCCCCACCACACTGACTAGATGTTTATGAGGAGTGACTGTGTGTGTTTATGAGGTGTGACTGTGTGTGTTTATGAGGAGTGACTGTGTGTGTTTATCAGGAGTGACTGTGTGTGTTTATCAGGAGTGACTGTGTGTGTTTATGAGGAGTGACTGTGTGTGTTTATGAGGAGTGACTGTGTGTGTTTATGAGGAGTGACTGTGTGTGTTTATGAGGAGTGACTGTGTGTGTGTGTTTATGAGGTGTGACTGTGTGTGTTTATGAGGAGTGACTGTGTGTGTTTATGAGGAGTGACTGTGTGTGTTTATGAGGAGTGACTGTGTGTGTTTATGAGGAGTGACTGTGTGTGTTTATGAGGAGTGACTGTGTGTGTTTATGAGGAGTGACTGTGTGTGTTTATGAGGAGTGACTGTGTGTGTGTATGAGGAGTGTGTGGAGAGATGGAGCTCCATCCCCTTGAGAAGCTATTCAGAACTAGAGATGTGTAACTAGGTGGGGAGCTGCCAGATAGACTGCCAGATAGACTGCCAGATAGATTGCCAGACAGACATGATGCTGCTGCTTCCTGAATTAAAACTAATGAGTGGATCAGTGTTGTTTTTTCAGTCTGTCACAACTGCGGCCGCTCAGATTTTTCGTGGCCCCCATCCCATCAAAGTGGCCCGTCGCTGGTCGAGAAATACACAACATCACCAAAGTATGTGGACACCTGCTCGTCAAACATCTCATTCCAAAATCATGGGCATTAATATGGAGTTGGTCCCCCCTCTTTGCTGCTATAACAGCCTCCACTCTTCTGGGAAGGCTTTCCAATAGATGTTGGAACATTGCTGCTATAACAGTCTCCACTCTTCTGGGAAGGCTTTCCACTAAATGTTGGAACATTGCAGCTATAACAGCCTCCACTCTTCTGGGAAGGCTTTCCACTAGATGTTGGAACATTGCTGCTATAACAGCCTCCACTCGTCTGGGAAGGCTTTCCACTAGATGATGGAACATTGCTGCTATAACAGCCTCCACTCTTCTGGGAAGGCTTTCCACTAGATGATGGAACATTGCTGCTATAACAGCCTCCACTCTTCTGGGAAGGCTTTCCACTAGATGTTGGAACATTGCTGCTATAACAGCCTCCACTCTTCTGGGAAGGCTTTCCACTAGATGATGGAACATTGCCGCTATAACAGCCTCCACTCTTCTGGGAAGGCTTTCCACTAGATGTTGGAACATTGCTGCTATAACAGCCTCCACTCTTCTGGGAAGGCTTTCCACTAGATGTTGGAACATTGCTGCTGTAACAGCCTCCACTCTTCTGGGAAGGCTTTCCACTAGATGTTGGAACATTGCTGCTATAACAGCCTCCACTCTTCTGGGAAGGCTTTCCACTAGATGTTGGAACATTGCTGCTATAACAGCCTCCACTCTTCTGGGAAGGCTTTCCAATAGATGTTGGAACATTGCTGCTATAACAGCCTCCACTCTTCTGGGAAGGCTTTCCACTAGATGTTGGAACATTGCTGTTATAACAGCCTCCACTCTTCTGGGAAGGCTTTCCACTAGATGTTGGAACATTACTGCTATAACAGCCTCCACTCTTCTGGGAAGGCTTTCCACTAGATGTTGGAACATTGCTGCTATAACAGCCTCCACTCTTCTGGGAAGGCTTTCCAATAGATGTTGGAACATTGCTGCTATAACAGCCTCCACTCTTCTGGGAAGGCTTTCCACTAGATGTTGGAACATTGCTGCTATAACAGCCTCCACTCTTCTGGGAAGGCTTTCCACTAGATGTAGGAACATTGCTGTTATAACAGCCTCCACTCTTCTGGGAAGGCTTTCCACTAGATGTTGGAACAATGCTGCTATAACAGCCTCCACTCTTCTGGGAAGGCTTTCCACTAGATGTTGGAACATTGCTGCTATAACAGCCTCCACTCTTCTGGGAAGGCTTTCCACTAGATGTTGGAACATTGCTGCTATAACAGCCTCCACTCTTCTGGGAAGGCTTTCCACTAGATGTTGGAACATTGCTGCTATAACAGCCTCCACTCTTCTGGGAAGGCTTTCCACTAGATGTTGGAACATTGCTGTTATAACAGCCTCCACTCTTCTGGGAAGGCTTTCCACTAGATGTTGGAACATTGCTGCTATAACAGCCTCCACTCTTCTGGGAAGGCTTTCCACTAGATGTTGGAACATTGCTGCTATAACAGCCTCCACTCTTCTGGGAAGGCTTTCCACTAGATGTTGGAACATTGCTGCTATAACAGCCTCCACTCTTCTGGGAAGGCTTTCCACTAGATGTTGGAACATTGCTGTTATAACAGCCTCCACTCTTCTGGGAAGGCTTTCCACTAGATGTTGGAACATTGCTGCTATAACAGCCTCCACTCTTCTGGGAAGGCTTTCCCCTAGATGTTGGAACATTGCTGCTATAACAGCCTCCACTCTTCTGGGAAGGCTTTCCACTAGATGTTGGAACATTGCTGCTATAACAGCCTCCACTCTTCGGGGAAGGCTTTCCACTAGATGTTGGAACATTGCTGCTATAACAGCCTCCACTCTTCGGGGAAGGCTTTCCACTAGATGTTGGAACATTGCTGCTATAACAGCCTCCACTCTTCGGGGAAGGCTTTCCACTAGATGTTGGAACATTGCTGCTATAACAGCCTCCACTCTTCGGGGAAGGCTTTCCACTAGATGTTGGAACATTGCTGCTATAACAGCCTCCACTCTTCGGGGAAGGCTTTCCACTAGATGTTGGAACATTGCTGCTATAACAGCCTCCACTCTTCGGGGAAGGCTTTCCACTAGATGTTGGAACATTGCCGCTATAACAGCCTCCACTCTTCTGGGAAGGCTTTCCCCTAGATGTTGGAACATTGCTGCTATAACAGCCTCCACTCTTCTGGGAAGGCTTTCCACTAGATGTTGGAACATTGCTGCTATAACAGCCTCCACTCTTCGGGGAAGGCTTTCCACTAGATGTTGGAACATTGCTGCTATAACAGCCTCCACTCTTCGGGGAAGGCTTTCCACTAGATGTTGGAACATTGCTGCTATAACAGCCTCCACTCTTCTGGGAAGGCTTTCCCCTAGATGTTGGAACATTGCTGCTATAACAGCCTCCACTCTTCTGGGAAGGCTTTCCCCTAGATGTTGGAACATTGCTGCTATAACAGCCTCCACTCTTCTGGGAAGGCTTTCCACTAGATGTTGGAACATTGCTGCTATAACAGCCTCCATTCTTCTGGGAAGGCTTTCAACTAGATGTTGGAACATTGCTGCTATAACAGCCTCCACTCTTCTGGGAAGGCTTTCCACTAGATGTTGGAACATTGCTGTTATAACAGCCTCCACTCTTCTGGGAAGGCTTTCCACTAGATGTTGGAACATTGCTGCTATAACAGCCTCCACTCTTCTGGGAAGGCTTTCCCCTAGATGTTGGAACATTGCTGCTATAACAGCCTCCACTCTTCTGGGAAGGCTTTCCACTAGATGTTGGAACATTGCTGCTATAACAGCCTCCACTCTTCTGGGAAGGCTTTCCACTAGATGTTGGAACATTGCTGTTATAACAGCCTCCACTCTTCTGGGAAGGCTTTCCACTAGA
This sequence comes from Salvelinus fontinalis, assembly GCF_029448725.1. Taxonomy (NCBI): domain Eukaryota; kingdom Metazoa; phylum Chordata; class Actinopteri; order Salmoniformes; family Salmonidae; genus Salvelinus; species Salvelinus fontinalis. Next base: position 1,353,599 of record NC_074703.1, on the reverse strand, counting down.
TGTTGGAACATTGCTGCTATAACAGCCTCCACTCTTCTGGGAAGGCTTTCAACTAGATGTTGGAACATTGCTGCTATAACAGCCTCCACTCTTCTGGGAAGGCTTTCCACTAGATGTTGGAACATTGCTGCTATAACAGCCTCCACTCTTCGGGGAAGGCTTTCCACTAGATGTTGGAACATTGCTGCTATAACAGCCTCCACTCTTCGGGGAAGGCTTTCCACTAGATGTTGGAACATTGCTGTGGGGACTTGCTTCCATTAAGCCACAAGAGCATTAGTGAGGTCGGGAACTGATGTTGGGCGATTAGGCCTGGCTCGCAGTCGGCGTTCCAATTCATCACAAAGGTGTTCGATGGGGTTAGAGGTCAGGGCTCTGTTTAGGCGTTAGGGTTCGGTCCTTTCGTCCTTGTCAATCATTGGCTCATTGGTGAAATTAGCATTAGGACAAAAACCCTTTATTAATTGTAATTGCAGACAGAAGTTGACAATCAGGAACATATCACGCATGTTTCAGAGTAAGTTCTGCATCAAAGAAAAGTTTCAAGTTGTTTTATTAAATCCTAAGTCTAGCCCTGGTGATGTCACTTCCTACGTCATTTACCTTTTTACTCCTGAGACCAAAACCTACAAAGCTATATAAACAAGGCCTATAGTGTGTTATCTAAAAGCTTAGCAGTAAATGTCCACATTGATTTATAGTGGAATGTCTGAGTAGTCTTATCTCCTACACGCCCCTGCAGAGTTCTGTCTCAGTCACACATTTCTCAGAGGGGGAGGGAGGGAGACAGAGACAGAGAGAGAGAGACAGAGAGAGAGACAGAGAGAGAGACAGAGAGAGAGACAGAGAGAGAGACAGAGAGAGAGACAGAGCGAGAGACAGAGAGAGCGAGAGAGAGCGAGAGAGAGCGAGAGACAGAGAGAGAGAGACAGACAGACAGACAGACAGACAGACAGACAGACAGACAGACAGACAGACAGACACAGAGAGAGACACACAGACACAGAGAGAGACACACAGACACAGAGAGAGACACACAGACACAGAGAGAGACACACAGACACAGAGAGCGACACACAGACACAGAGAGCGACACAGACAGACACAGAGAGCGACACAGACAGACACAGAGAGAGACACAGACAGACACAGAGAGAGACACAGACAGACACAGAGAGAGACACAGACAGACACAGAGAGAGACACAGACAGACACAGAGAGAGACACAGACAGACAGACAGAGAGAGACACAGAGAGAGACACAGAGAGAGACACAGAGAGAGACACAGAGACAGATCAACTGTGGGACAATATTAAAACATCATGTGTAAATATATTGTTAATCTGTAGTCTAAGACCCTATACAAATAAAGAGGGAGGGGTCTTATAACCCCTCCCCTTCTATTGATACAACATAAGCAGAATCAATTATTATGACCTCGCTTTGTGCACAGAGACATCGTCATGCTGAAACAGGAAAGTGCCTTCCCACAAACTGTTGCCTTAAAGTTGGAAGCACAGAATCATCTAGAACGTCATTGTATAACCCTAACCCATCAATGAAAGGTCAAGATCAACTTTATTTTGTGGAAATACATTTTGTGGAACATCCTGGTCTCTTTCCCCCAGGGGAACATCCTGGTCTCTCTTTCCCCCAGGGGAACATCCTGGTCTCTTTCCCCCAGGGGAACATCCTGGTCTCTCTTTCCCCCAGGGGAACATCCTGGTCTCTTTCCCCCAGGGGAACATCCTGGTCTCTTTCCCCAGGGGAACATCCTGGTCTCTCTTTCCCCCAGGGGAACATCCTGGTCTCTTTCCCCCAGGGGAACATCCTGGTCTCTCTTTCCCCCAGGGGACCATCCTGGTCTCTCTTTCCCCCAGGGGAACATCCTGGTCTCTCTTTCCCCCAGGGGAACATCCTGGTCTCTTTCCCCCAGGGGAACATCCTGGTCTCTTTCCCCCAGGGGAACATCCTGGTCTCTCTTTCCCCAGGGGAACATCCTGGTCTCTCTTTCCCCCAGGGGACCATCCTGGTCTCTCTTTCCCCCAGGGGACCATCCTGGTCTCTCTTTCCCCCAGGGGACCATCTTGGTCTCTCTTTCCCCCAGGGGGACCATCCTGGTCTCTCTTTCCCCCAGGGGAACATCCTGGTCTCTCTTTCCCCCAGGGGAACATCCTGGTCTCTTTCCCCCAGGGGAACATCCTGGTCTCTTTCCCCCAGGGGAACATCCTGGTCTCTTTCCCCCAGGGGAACATCCTGGTCTCTCTGAGAACAATCTCTGAAACCTTCCTGTTCTCTTTCCCCCAGGGGAACATCCTGTTCTCTTTCCCCCAGGGGAACATCCTGGTCTCTTTCCCCAAGGGGAACATCCTGGTCTCTTTCCCCAAGGGGAACATCCAGGTCTCTCTGAGAACAATCTCTGAGACCTTCCTGTTCTCTTTCCCCCAGGGGAACATCCTGTTCTCTTTCCCCCAGGGGAACATCCTGGTCTCTTTCCCCCAGGGGGAACATCCTGGTCTCTTTCCCCCAGGGGGAACATCCTGGTCTCTTTCCCCCAGGGGAACATCCTGGTCTCTTTCCCCCAGGGGGAACATCCTGGTCTCTCTGAGAACAATCTCTGAAACCTTCCTGGTCTCTTTCCCCCAGGGGAACATCCTGGTCTCTCTTTCCCCCAGGGGAACATCCTGGTCTCTTTCCCCAAGGGGAACATCCTGGTCTCTTTCCCCCAGGGGAACATCCTGGTCTCTCTGAGAACAATCTCTGAGACCTTCCTGTTCTCTTTCCCCCAGGGGACCATCCTGGTCTCTCTTTCCCCCAGGGGAAGATCCTGGTCTCTCTTTCCCCCAGGGGAACATCCTGGTCTCTTTCCCCCAGGGGAACATCCTGGTCTCTTTCCCCCAGGGGAACATCCTGGTCTCTTTCCCCCAGGGGAACATCCTGGTCTCTTTCCCCCAGGGGAACATCCTGGTCTCTTTCCCCCAGGGGAACATCCTGGTCTCTTTCCCCCAGGGGGAACATCCTGGTCTCTCTGAGAACAATCTCTGAGACCTTCCTGTTCTCTTTCCCCCAGGGGGAACATCCTGGTCTCTTTCCCCAAGGGGAACATCCTGGTCTCTTTCCCCCAGGGGGAACATCCTGGTCTCTCTGAGAACAATCTCTGAAACCTTCCTCTTCTCTTTCCCCCAGGGGGAACATCCTGGTCTCTCTGAGAACAATCTCTGAAACCTTCCTGGTCTCTCTCCCCCAGGGGAACATCCTGGTCTCTTTCCCCCAGGGGAACATCCTGGTCTCTTTCCCTCAGGGGAACATCCTGGTCTCTTTCCCCCAGGGGAACATCCTGGTCTCTTTCCCCCAGGGGAACATCCTGGTCTCTTTCCCCCAGGGGAACATCCTGGTTTCTTTCCCCAGGGGGAACATCCTGGTCTCTTTCCCCAGGGGGAACATCCTGGTCTCTCTGAGAATATCTGAAATTCGCAGGACAAAATGTGTGACCTCTAAATTAAATTAGACTCTAGGCAACACCCTGTTTATCAGCTATGCTCCCTCCAGTGTCAAGCCATTCCTTAACTACTGTCCCGAATGCCACACACACACACACATCCATCCATCCGTCCATCCATCCCTGGAAACCATTTCTCTTATCTGAGTGGTTATTAAAACGTTTAAAACGAGCAGCTCATTCATTTAAAATGTAATGCATGAATTTGGCCTGGGCCCGGCTTCCTGTAATGAATGGAGAGTACATCAGGGAGGTGTTAGCCTAGTGTTGATGTAGAAAGGCCCTGGTGGCTGGTGCAGGGAGGGGGGGGGGGGGGGGGCTCTAGATTGATGTTAGCATTGTGTGGGGTCTCCGGTAAACTGTACTGTCCTCAGGAGTTTAGAATGATACTGTCCTCAGACACTGTTAGAATGATACTGTCCTCAGACAGTTAGAATGATACTGTCCTCAGACAGTTAGAATGATACTGTCCTCAGACACTGTTAGAATGATACTGTCCTCAGACACTATTAGAATGATACTGTCCTCAGACACTGTTAGAATGATACTGTCCTCAGACACTGTTAGAATGATACTGTCCTCAGACACTGTTAGAATGATACTGTCCTCAGACAGTTAGAATGATACTGTCCTCAGACACTGTTAGAATGATACTGTCCTCAGACACTGTTAGAATGATACTGTCCTCAGACACTGTTAGAATGATACTGTCCTCAGACACTGTTAGAATGATACTGTCCTCAGGCTGTTAGAATGATACTGTCCTCAGACTGTTAGAATGATACTGTCCTCAGACACTGTTAGAATGATACTGTCCTCAGACACTGTTAGAATGATACTGTCCTCAGACACTGTTAGAATGATACTGTCCTCAGACACTGTTAGAATGATACTGTCCTCAGGCTGTTAGAATGATACTGTCCTCAGACTGTTAGAATGATACTGTCCTCAGACACTGTTAGAATGATACTGTCCTCAGACTGTTAGAATGATACTGTCCTCAGACACTGTTAGAATGATACTGTCCTCAGACACAGTTAGAATGATACTGTCCTCAGACACAGTTAGAATGATACTGTCCTCAGACTGTTAGAATGATACTGTCCTCAGACACTGTTGGAATGATACTGTCCTCAGACAGTTAGAATGATACTGTCCTCAGACACTGTTAGAATGATACTGTCCTCAGACACTATTAGAATGATACTGTCCTCAGACAGTTAGAATGATACTGTCCTCAGGCTGTTAGAATGATACTGTCCTCAGACACTGTTAGAATGATACTGTCCTCAGACACTGTTAGAATGATACTGTCCTCAGACACTGTTAGAATGATACTGTCCTCAGACAGTTAGAATGATACTGTCCTCAGACAGTTAGAATGATACTGTCCTCAGACACTGTTAGAATGATACTGTCCTCAGACACTATTAGAATGATACTGTCCTCAGACACTGTTAGAATGATACTGTCCTCAGACACTGTTAGAATGATACTGTCCTCAGACACTGTTAGAATGATACTGTCCTCAGACAGTTAGAATGATACTGTCCTCAGACACTGTTAGAATGATACTGTCCTCAGACACTGTTAGAATGATACTGTCCTCAGACACTGTTAGAATGATACTGTCCTCAGACACTGTTAGAATGATACTGTCCTCAGACACTGTTAGAATGATACTGTCCTCAGGCTGTTAGAATGATACTGTCCTCAGACTGTTAGAATGATACTGTCCTCAGACACTGTTAGAATGATACTGTCCTCAGACACTGTTAGAATGATACTGTCCTCAGACACTGTTAGAATGATACTGTCCTCAGACACTGTTAGAATGATACTGTCCTCAGGCTGTTAGAATGATACTGTCCTCAGACTGTTAGAATGATACTGTCCTCAGACACTGTTAGAATGATACTGTCCTCAGACTGTTAGAATGATACTGTCCTCAGACACTGTTAGAATGATACTGTCCTCAGACACTGTTAGAATGATACTGTCCTCAGGCTGTTAGAATGATACTGTCCTCAGACACTGTTTGAATTATACTGTCCTCAGACACAGTTAGAATGATACTGTCCTCAGACTGTTAGAATGATACTGTCCTCAGACACTGTTAGAATGATACTGTCCTCAGACACTGTTGGAATGATACTGTCCTCAGACAGTTAGAATGATACTGTCCTCAGACACTGTTAGAATGATACTGTCCTCAGACACTATTAGAATGATACTGTCCTCAGACAGTTAGAATGATACTGTCCTCAGGCTGTTAGAATGATACTGTCCTCAGACACTGTTAGAATGATACTGTCCTCAGACACTGTTAGAATGATACTGTCCTCAGACACTGTTAGAATGATACTGTCCTCAGACAGTTAGAATGATACTGTCCTCAGGAGGTTAGAATGCTACTGTCCTCAGACACTGTTAGAATGATACTGTCCTCAGGCTGTTAGAATGATACTGTCCTCAGACACTGTTAGAATGATACTGTCCTCAGACAGTTAAAATGATACTGTCCTCAGACACTGTTAGAATGATACTGTCCTCAGACAGTTAGAATGATACTGTCCTCAGACACAGTTAGAATGATACTGTCCTCAGACACTGTTAGAATGATACTGTCCTCAGACACTGTTAGAATGATACTGTCCCCAGACAGTTAGAATGATACTGTCCTCAGGCTGTTAGAATGATACTGTCCTCAGACACTGTTAGAATGATACTGTCCTCAGACTGTTAGAATGATACTGTCCTCAGACACTGTTAGAATGATACTGTCCTCAGACACTGTTAGAATGATACTGTCCTCAGGCTGTTAGAATGATACTGTCCTCAGACACTGTTAGAATGATACTGTCCTCAGACACTGTTAGAATGATACTGTCCTCAGACACTGTTAGAATGATACTGTCCTCAGACACTGTTAGAATGATACTGTCCTCAGACACTGTTAGAATGATACTGTCCTCAGACAGTTAGAATGATACTGTCCTCAGGAGGTTAGAATGCTACTGTCCTCAGACACTGTTAGAATGATACTGTCCTCAGACAGTTAGAATGATACTGTCCTCAGACACTGTTAGAATGATACTGTCCTCAGACACTGTTAGAATGATACTGTCCTCAGGCTGTTAGAATGATACTGTCCTCAGACACTGTTAGAATGATACTGTCCTCAGACACTGTTAGAATGATACTGTCCTCAGACACTGTTAGAATGATACTGTCCTCAGACTGTTCGAATGATACTGTCCTCAGGAGGTTAGAATGATACTGTCCTCAGGCACTGTTAGAATGATACTGTCCTCAGACAGTTAGAATGATACTGTCCTCAGACTGTTAGAATGATACTGTCCTCAGAAACTGTTAGAATGATACTGTCCTCAGGCTGTTAGAATGATACTGTCCTCAGACACTGTTAGAATGATACTGTCCTCAGACACTGTTAGAATGATACTGTCCTCAGACACTGTTAGAATGATACTGTCCACAGACACTGTTAGAATGATACTGTCCTCAGAAACTGTTAGAATGATACTGTCCTCAGGCTGTTAGAATGATACTGTCCTCAGACAGTTAGAATGATACTGTCCTCAGACACTGTTAGAATGATACTGTCCTCAGACACTGTTAGAATGATACTGTCCTCAGGCTGTTAGAATGATACTGTCCTCAGACACTGTTAGAATGATACTGTCCTCAGACACTGTTAGAATGATACTGTCCTCAGGAGGTTAGAATGATACTGTCCTCAGGAGGTTAGAATGATACTGTCCTCAGACTGTTAGAATGATACTGTCCTCAGGAGGTTAGAATGATACTGTCCTCAGGAGGTTAGAATGATACTGTCCTCAGGAGGTTAGAATGATACTGTCCTCAGACTGTTAGAATGATACTGTCCTCAGGCTGTTAGAATGATACTGTCCTCAGACACTGTTAGAATGATACTGTCCTCAGACACTGTTAGAATGATACTGTCCTCAGACAGTTAGGATGATACTGTCCTCAGACACTGTTAGAATGATACTGTCCTCAGACAGTTAGAATGATACTGTCCTCAGGCTGTTAGAATGATACTGTCCTCAGACTGTTAGAATGATACTGTCCTCAGACTGTTAGAATGATACTGTCCTCAGACACAGTTAGAATGATACTGTCCTCAGATACTGTTAGAATGATACTGTCCTCAGGCTGTTAGAATGATACTGTCCTCAGACACTGTTAGAATGATACTGTCCTCAGACACTGTTAGAATGATACTGTCCTCAGGCTGTTAGAATGATACTGTCCTCAGACACAGTTAGAATGATACTGTCCTCAGACAGTTAGAATGATACTGTCCTCAGGCTGTTAGAATGATACTGTCCTCAGACACTGTTAGAATGATACTGTCCTCAGACACTGTTAGAATGATACTGTCCTCAGACACAGTTAGAATGATACTGTCCTCAGACACTGTTAGAATGATACTGTCCTCAGACACTGTTAGAATGATACTGTCCTCAGACAGTTAGAATGATACTGTCCTCAGGAGGTTAGAATGATACTGTCCTCAGACACTGTTAGAATGATACTGTCCTCAGGCTGTTAGAATGATACTGTCCTCAGACACTGTTAGAATGATACTGTCCTCAGACAGTTAGAATGATACTGTCCTCAGACACTGTTAGAATGATACTGTCCTCAGACAGTTAGAATGATACTGTCCTCAGGCTGTTAGAATGATACTGTCCTCAGATACTGTTAGAATGATACTGTCCTCAGGCTGTTAGAATGATACTGTCCTCAGACACTGTTAGAATGATACTGTCCTCAGACACTGTTAGAATGATACTGTCCTCAGACACTGTTAGAATGATGCTGTCCTCAGACACTATTAGAATGATACTGTCCTCAGACAGTTAGAATGATACTGTCCTCAGGCTGTTAGAATGATACTGTCCTCAGACACTGTTAGAATGATACTGTCCTCAGACACTGTTAGAATGATACTGTCCTCAGACACAGTTAGAATGATACTGTCCTCAGACACTGTTAGAATGATACTGTCCTCAGACACTGTTAGAATGATACTGTCCTCAGACAGTTAGAATGATACTGTCCTCAGGAGGTTAGAATGATACTGTCCTCAGACACTGTTAGAATGATACTGTCCTCAGGCTGTTAGAATGATACTGTCCTCAGACACTGTTAGAATGATACTGTCCTCAGGCATTTAGAATGATACTGTCCTCAGACACAGTTAGAATGATACTGTCCTCGGACACTGTTAGAATGATACTGTCCTCAGACACTGTTAGAATGATACTGTCCTCAGACACTGTTAGAATGATACTGTCCTCAGACACTGTTAGAATGATACTGTCCAGACAGTTAGAATGATACTGTCCTCAGACACTGTTAGAATGATACTGTCCTCAGACAGTTAGAATGATACTGTCCTCAGGCTGTTAGAATGATACTGTCCTCAGACACTGTTAGAATGATACTGTCCTCAGACAGTTAGAATGATACTGTCCTCAGACACTGTTAGAATGATACTGTCCTCAGACAGTTAGAATGATACTGTCCACAGACACTGCTAGAATGATACTGTCCTCAGACAGTTAGAATGATACTGTCCTCAGACACTGTTAGAATGATACTGTCCTCAGACACTGTTAGAATGATACTGTCCTCAGACAGTTAGAATGATACTGTCCTCAGACACAGTTAGAATGATACTGTCCTCAGGCTGTTAGAATGATACTGTCCTCAGACACAGTTAGAATGATACTGTCCTCAGACAGTTAGAATGATACTGTCCTCAGACACTGTTAGAATGATACTGTCCTCAGACAGTTAGAATGATACTGTCCTCAGACACTGTTAGAATGATACTGTCCTCAGACAGTTAGAATGATACTGTCCTCAGGCTGTTAGAATGATACTGTCCTCAGACACTGTTAGAATGATACTGTCCTCAGACAGTTAGAATGATACTGTCCTCAGACACTGTTAGAATGATACTGTCCTCAGACACAGTTAGAATGATACTGTCCTCAGGCTGTTAGAATGATACTGTCCTCAGACAGTTAGAATGATACTGTCCTCAGGCTGTTAGAATGATACTGTCCTCAGACACTGTTAGAATGATACTGTCCTCAGACTTTTAGAATGATACTGTCCTCAGACACAGTTAGAATGATACTGTCCTCAGACACTGTTAGAATGATACTGTCCTCAGACTGTTAGAATGAGACTGTCCTCAGACACTGTTAGAATGATACTGTCCTCAGACACTGTTAGAATGATACTGTCCTCAGACTGTTAGAATGATACTGTCCTCAGACTGTTAGAATGATACTGTCCTCAGACACTGTTAGAATGATACTGTCCTCAGACACTGTTAGAATGATACTGTCCTCAGACACTGTTAGAATGATACTGTCCTCAGGCTGTTAGAATGATACTGTCCTCAGGCTGTTAGAATGATACTGTCCTCAGACACTGTTAGAATGATACTGTCCTCAGACACTGTTAGAATGATACTGTCCTCAGACACTGTTAGAATGATACTGTCCTCAGAAACTGTTAGAATGATACTGTCCTCAGGAGGTTAGAATGATACTGTCCTCAGACACTGTTAGAATGATACTGTCCTCAGACAGTTAGAATGATACTGTCCTCAGGCTGTTAGAATGATACTGTCCTCAGACACAGTTAGAATGATACTGTCCTCAGGCAGTTAGAATGATACTGTCCTCAGACACTGTTAGAATGATACTGTCCTCAGGCACTGTTAGAATGATACTGTCCTCAGACACTGTTAGAATGATACTGTCCTCAGAATGTTAGAATGATACTGTCCTCAGACACTGTTAGAATGATACTGTCCTCAGACTGTTAGAATGATACTGTCCTCAGACACTGTTAGAATGATACTGTCCTCAGACTGTTAGAATGATACAGTCCTCAGACACTGTTAGAATGATACTGTCCTCAGACAGTTAGAATGATACTGTCCTCAGACACTGTTAGAATGATACTGTCCTCAGGCTGTTAGAATGATACTGTCCTCAGACTGTTAGAATGATACTGTCCTCAGACTGTTAGAATGATACTGTCCTCAGACAGTTAGAATGATACTGTCCTCAGACTGTTAGAATGATACTGTCCTCAGACTGTTAGAATTATACTGTCCTCAGACACTGTTAGAATGATACTGTCCTCAGGCTGTTAGAATGATACTGTCCTCAGGCAGTTAGAATGATACTGTCCTCAGACACTGTTAGAATGATACTGTCCTCAGGCACTGTTAGAATGATACTGTCCTCAGACACTGTTAGAATGATACTGTCCTCAGACAGTTAGAATGATACTGTCCTCAGACACTGTTAGAATGATACTGTCCTCAGACTGTTAGAATGATACTGTCCTCAGACACTGTTAGAATGATACTGTCCTCAGACTGTTAGAATGATACAGTCCTCAGACACTGTTAGAATGATACTGTCCTCAGACAGTTAGAATGATACTGTCCTCAGACACTGTTAGAATGATACTGTCCTCAGGCTGTTAGAATGATACTGTCCTCAGACTGTTAGAATGATACTGTCCTCAGACTGTTAGAATGATACTGTCCTCAGACAGTTAGAATGATACTGTCCTCAGACTGTTAGAATGATACTGTCCTCAGACTGTTAGAATTATACTGTCCTCAGACACTGTTAGAATGATACTGTCCTCAGGCTGTTAGAATGATACTGTCCTCAGACACTGTTAGAATGATACTGTCCTCAGACTGTTAGAATGATACTGTCCTCAGGCTGTTAGAATGATACTGTCCTCAGGCTGTTAGAATGATACTGTCCTCAGACACTGTTAGAATGATACTGTCCTCAGACTGTTAGAATGATACAGTCCTCAGACACTGTTAGAATGATACTGTCCTCAGACAGTTAGAATGATACTGTCCTCAGACACTGTTAGAATGATACTGTCCTCAGGCTGTTAGAATGATACTGTCCTCAGACTGTTAGAATGATACTGTCCTCAGACTGTTAGAATGATACTGTCCTCAGACAGTTAGAATGATACTGTCCTCAGACTGTTAGAATGATACTGTCCTCAGACTGTTAGAATTATACTGTCCTCAGACACTGTTAGAATGATACTGTCCTCAGGCTGTTAGAATGATACTGTCCTCAGACACTGTTAGAATGATACTGTCCTCAGACTGTTAGAATGATACTGTCCTCAGGCTGTTAGAATGATACTGTCCTCAGGCTGTTAGAATGATACTGTCCTCAGACACTGTTAGAATGATACTGTCCTCAGACACTGTTAGAATGATACTGTCCTCAGACACTGTTAGAATGATACTGTCCTCAGACACTGTTAGAATGATACTGTCCTCAGACACTGTTAGAATGATACTGTCCTCGGACACTGTTAGAATGATACTGTCCTCGGACACTGTTAGAATGATACTGTCCTCAGGCTGTTAGAATGATACTGTCCTCAGGCTGTTAGAATGATACTGTCCTCAGACACTGTTAGAATGATACTGTCCTCAGACACTGTTAGAATGATACTGTCCTCAGACACTGTTAGAATGATACTGTCCTCAGACAGTTAGAATGATACTGTCCTCAGAAACTGTTAGAATGATACTGTCCTCAGGAGGTTAGAATGATACTGTCCTCAGACACTGTTAGAATGATACTGTCCTCAGGCAGTTAGAATGATACTGTCCTCAGACACTGTTAGAATGATACTGTCCTCAGGCACTGTTAGAATGATACTGTCCTCAGACACTGTTAGAATGATACTGTCCTCAGACAGTTAGAATGATACTCACCTCAGACACTGTTAGAATGATACTGTCCTCAGACTGTTAGAATGATACTGTCCTCAGACACTGTTAGAATGATACTGTCCTCAGACTGTTAGAATGATACAGTCCTCAGACACTGTTAGAATGAAACTGTCCTCAGACAGTTAGAATGATACTGTCCTCAGACACTGTTAGAAAAATACTGTCCTCAGGCTGTTAGAATGATACTGTCCTCAGACTGTTAGAATGATACTGTCCTCAGACTGTTAGAATGATACTGTCCTCAGACAGTTAGAATGATACTGTCCTCAGGCTGTTAGAATGATACTGTCCTCAGACACTGTTAGAATGATACTGTCCTCAGACACTGTTAGAATGATACTGTCCTCAGACACTGTTAGAATGATACTGTCCTCAGACACTGTTAGAATGATACTGTCCTCAGACACTGTTAGAATGATACTGTCCTCGGACACTGTTAGAATGATACTGTCCTCGGACACTGTTAGAATGATACTGTCCTCAGGCTGTTAGAATGATACTGTCCTCAGGCTGTTAGAATGATACTGTCCTCAGACACTGTTAGAATGATACTGTCCTCAGACACTGTTAGAATGATACTGTCCTCAGACACTGTTAGAATGATACTGTCCTCAGACAGTTAGAATGATACTGTCCTCAGAAACTGTTAGAATGATACTGTCCTCAGGAGGTTAGAATGATACTGTCCTCAGACACTGTTAGAATGATACTGTCCTCAGGCAGTTAGAATGATACTGTCCTCAGACACTGTTAGAATGATACTGTCCTCAGGCACTGTTAGAATGATACTGTCCTCAGACACTGTTAGAATGATACTGTCCTCAGACAGTTAGAATGATACTCACCTCAGACACTGTTAGAATGATACTGTCCTCAGACTGTTAGAATGATACTGTCCTCAGACACTGTTAGAATGATACTGTCCTCAGACTGTTAGAATGATACTGTCCTCAGACACTGTTAGAATGAAACTGTCCTCAGACAGTTAGAATGATACTGTCCTCAGACACTGTTAGAAAAATACTGTCCTCAGGCTGTTAGAATGATACTGTCCTCAGACTGTTAGAATGATACTGTCCTCAGACTGTTAGAATGATACTGTCCTCAGACAGTTAGAATGATACTGTCCTCAGACTGTTAGAATGATACTGTCCTCAGACTGTTAGAATTATACTGTCCTCAGACACTGTTAGAATGATACTGTCCTCAGACACAGTTAGAATGAAACTGTCCTCAGGCTGTTAGAATGATACTGTCCTCAGACACTGTTAGAATGATACTGTCCTCAGACACTGTTAGAATGATACTGTCCTCAGACACTGTTAGAATGATACTGTCCTCAGAAACTGTTAGAATGATACTGTCCTCAGGAGGTTAGAATGATACTGTCCTCAGACACTGTTAGAATGATACTGTCCTCAGACAGTTAGAATGATACTGTCCTCAGGCTGTTAGAATGATACTGTCCTCAGACACAGTTAGAATGATACTGTCCTCAGGCAGTTAGAATGATACTGTCCTCAGACACTGTTAGAATGATACTGTCCTCAGGCACTGTTAGAATGATACTGTCCTCAGACACTGTTAGAATGATACTGTCCTCAGAATGTTAGAATGATACTGTCCTCAGACACTGTTAGAATGATACTGTCCTCAGACTGTTAGAATGATACTGTCCTCAGACACTGTTAGAATGATACTGTCCTCAGACTGTTAGAATGATACAGTCCTCAGACACTGTTAGAATGATACTGTCCTCAGACAGTTAGAATGATACTGTCCTCAGACACTGTTAGAATGATACTGTCCTCAGGCTGTTAGAATGATACTGTCCTCAGACTGTTAGAATGAAACTGTCCTCAGACTGTTAGAATGATACTGTCCTCAGACAGTTAGAATGATACTGTCCTCAGACTGTTAGAATGATACTGTCCTCAGACACTGTTAGAATGATACTGTCCTCAGGCTGTTAGAATGATACTGTCCTCAGGCAGTTAGAATGATACTGTCCTCAGACACTGTTAGAATGATACTGTCCTCAGGCACTGTTAGAATGATACTGTCCTCAGACACTGTTAGAATGATACTGTCCTCAGACAGTTAGAATGATACTGTCCTCAGACACTGTTAGAATGATACTGTCCTCAGACTGTTAGAATGATACTGTCCTCAGACACTGTTAGAATGATACTGTCCTCAGACTGTTAGAATGATACAGTCCTCAGACACTGTTAGAATGATACTGTCCTCAGACAGTTAGAATGATACTGTCCTCAGACACTGTTAGAATGATACTGTCCTCAGGCTGTTAGAATGATACTGTCCTCAGACTGTTAGAATGATACTGTCCTCAGACTGTTAGAATGATACTGTCCTCAGACAGTTAGAATGATACTGTCCTCAGACTGTTAGAATGATACTGTCCTCAGACTGTTAGAATTATACTGTCCTCAGACACTGTTAGAATGATACTGTCCTCAGGCTGTTAGAATGATACTGTCCTCAGACACTGTTAGAATGATACTGTCCTCAGACTGTTAGAATGATACTGTCCTCAGGCTGTTAGAATGATACTGTCCTCAGGCTGTTAGAATGATACTGTCCTCAGACACTGTTAGAATGATACTGTCCTCAGACTGTTAGAATGATACAGTCCTCAGACACTGTTAGAATGATACTGTCCTCAGACAGTTAGAATGATACTGTCCTCAGACACTGTTAGAATGATACTGTCCTCAGGCTGTTAGAATGATACTGTCCTCAGACTGTTAGAATGATACTGTCCTCAGACTGTTAGAATGATACTGTCCTCAGACAGTTAGAATGATACTGTCCTCAGACTGTTAGAATGATACTGTCCTCAGACTGTTAGAATTATACTGTCCTCAGACACTGTTAGAATGATACTGTCCTCAGACTGTTAGAATGATACTGTCCTCAGGCTGTTAGAATGATACTGTCCTCAGGCTGTTAGAATGATACTGTCCTCAGACACTGTTAGAATGATACTGTCCTCAGACACTGTTAGAATGATACTGTCCTCAGACACTGTTAGAATGATACTGTCCTCAGACACTGTTAGAATGATACTGTCCTCAGACACTGTTAGAATGATACTGTCCTCGGACACTGTTAGAATGATACTGTCCTCGGACACTGTTAGAATGATACTGTCCTCAGGCTGTTAGAATGATACTGTCCTCAGGCTGTTAGAATGATACTGTCCTCAGACACTGTTAGAATGATACTGTCCTCAGACACTGTTAGAATGATACTGTCCTCAGACACTGTTAGAATGATACTGTCCTCAGACAGTTAGAATGATACTGTCCTCAGAAACTGTTAGAATGATACTGTCCTCAGGAGGTTAGAATGATACTGTCCTCAGACACTGTTAGAATGATACTGTCCTCAGGCAGTTAGAATGATACTGTCCTCAGACACTGTTAGAATGATACTGTCCTCAGGCACTGTTAGAATGATACTGTCCTCAGACACTGTTAGAATGATACTGTCCTCAGACAGTTAGAATGATACTCACCTCAGACACTGTTAGAATGATACTGTCCTCAGACTGTTAGAATGATACTGTCCTCAGACACTGTTAGAATGATACTGTCCTCAGACTGTTAGAATGATACAGTCCTCAGACACTGTTAGAATGAAACTGTCCTCAGACAGTTAGAATGATACTGTCCTCAGACACTGTTAGAAAAATACTGTCCTCAGGCTGTTAGAATGATACTGTCCTCAGACTGTTAGAATGATACTGTCCTCAGACTGTTAGAATGATACTGTCCTCAGACAGTTAGAATGATACTGTCCTCAGACTGTTAGAATGATACTGTCCTCAGACTGTTAGAATTATACTGTCCTCAGACACTGTTAGAATGATACTGTCCTCAGACACAGTTAGAATGAAACTGTCCTCAGGCTGTTAGAATGATACTGTCCTCAGACACTGTTAGAATGATACTGTCCTCAGACACTGTTAGAATGATACTGTCCTCAGACTGTTAGAATGATACTGTCCTCAGGCTGTTAGAATGATACTGTCCTCAGACACTGTTAGAATGATACTGTCCTCAGACACTGTTAGAATGATACTGTCCTCAGACACTGTTAGAATGATACTGTCCTCAGACACTGTTAGAATGATACTGTCCTCAGGCTGTTAGAATGATACTGTCCTCAGACACTGTTAGAATGATACTGTCCTCAGACACTGTTAGAATGATACTGTCCTCAGGAGGTTAGAATGATACTGTCCTCAGACACAGTTAGAATGATACTGTCCTCAGAATTTTAGAATGATACTGTCCTCAGACACTGTTAGAATGATACTGTCCTCAGACACTGTTAGAATGATACTGTCCTCAGACACAGTTAGAATGATACTGTCCTCAGACACAGTTAGAATGATACTGTCCTCAGACACAGTTAGAATGATACTGTCCTCAGGCTGTTAGAATGATACTGTCCTCAGACACTGTTAGAATGATACTGTCCTCAGACACTGTTAGAATGATACTGTCCTCAGGCTGTTAGAATGATACTGTCCTCAGACACTGTTAGAATGATACTGTCCTCAGACACAGTTAGAATGATACTGTCCTCAGACACAGTTAGAATGATACTGTCCTCAGACAGTTAGAATGATACTGTCCTCAGAAACTGTTAGAATGATACTGTCCTCAGACAGTTAGAATGATACTGTCCTCAGACAGTTAGAATGATACTGTCCTCAGACACTGTTAGAATGATACTGTCCTCAGGCACTGTTAGAATGATACTGTCCTCAGACACTGTTAGAATGATACTGTCCTCAGACAGTTAGAATGATACTGTCCTCAGACACTGTTAGAATGATACTGTCCTCAGACTGTTAGAATGATACTGTCCTCAGACACTGTTAGAATGATACTGTCCTCAGACTGTTAGAATGATACAGTCCTCAGACACTGTTAGAATGATACTGTCCTCAGACAGTTAGAATGATACTGTCCTCAGACACTGTTAGAATGATACTGTCCTCAGGCTGTTAGAATGATACTGTCCTCAGACTGTTAGAATGATACTGTCCTCAGACTGTTAGAATGATACTGTCCTCAGACAGTTAGAATGATACTGTCCTCAGACTGTTAGAATGATACTGTCCTCAGACTGTTAGAATTATACTGTCCTCAGACACTGTTAGAATGATACTGTCCTCAGGCTGTTAGAATGATACTGTCCTCAGACACTGTTAGAATGATACTGTCCTCAGACTGTTAGAATGATACTGTCCTCAGGCTGTTAGAATGATACTGTCCTCAGGCTGTTAGAATGATACTGTCCTCAGACACTGTTAGAATGATACTGTCCTCAGACTGTTAGAATGATACAGTCCTCAGACACTGTTAGAATGATACTGTCCTCAGACTGTTAGAATGATACTGTCCTCAGACTGTTAGAATGATACTGTCCTCAGACAGTTAGAATGATACTGTCCTCAGACTGTTAGAATGATACTGTCCTCAGACTGTTAGAATTATACTGTCCTCAGACACTGTTAGAATGATACTGTCCTCAGGCTGTTAGAATGATACTGTCCTCAGACACTGTTAGAATGATACTGTCCTCAGACTGTTAGAATGATACTGTCCTCAGGCTGTTAGAATGATACTGTCCTCAGGCTGTTAGAATGATACTGTCCTCAGACACTGTTAGAATGATACTGTCCTCAGACACTGTTAGAATGATACTGTCCTCAGACACTGTTAGAATGATACTGTCCTCAGACACTGTTAGAATGATACTGTCCTCAGACACTGTTAGAATGATACTGTCCTCGGACACTGTTAGAATGATACTGTCCTCGGACACTGTTAGAATGATACTGTCCTCAGGCTGTTAGAATGATACTGTCCTCAGACACTGTTAGAATGATACTGTCCTCAGACACTGTTAGAATGATACTGTCCTCAGACACTGTTAGAATGATACTGTCCTCAGACACTGTTAGAATGATACTGTCCTCAGAAACTGTTAGAATGATACTGTCCTCAGGAGGTTAGAATGATACTGTCCTCAGACACTGTTAGAATGATACTGTCCTCAGGCAGTTAGAATGATACTGTCCTCAGACACTGTTAGAATGATACTGTCCTCAGGCACTGTTAGAATGATACTGTCCTCAGACACTGTTAGAATGATACTGTCCTCAGACAGTTAGAATGATACTCACCTCAGACACTGTTAGAATGATACTGTCCTCAGACTGTTAGAATGATACTGTCCTCAGACACTGTTAGAATGATACTGTCCTCAGACTGTTAGAATGATACAGTCCTCAGACACTGTTAGAATGAAACTGTCCTCAGACAGTTAGAATGATACTGTCCTCAGACACTGTTAGAAAAATACTGTCCTCAGGCTGTTAGAATGATACTGTCCTCAGACTGTTAGAATGATACTGTCCTCAGACACTGTTAGAATGATACTGTCCTCAGGCTGTTAGAATGATACTGTCCTCAGACACTGTTAGAATGATACTGTCCTCAGACACTGTTAGAATGATACTGTCCTCAGGAGGTTAGAATGATACTGTCCTCAGACACAGTTAGAATGATACTGTCCTCAGACACTGTTAGAATGATACTGTCCTCAGGCTGTTAGAATGATACTGTCCTCAGACACTGTTAGAATGATACTGTCCTCAGACACAGTTAGAATGATACTGTCCTCAGACACAGTTAGAATGATACTGTCCTCAGACAGTTAGAATGATACTGTCCTCAGAAACTGTTAGAATGATACTGTCCTCAGACAGTTAGAATGATACTGTCCTCAGACACTGTTAGAATGATACTGTCCTCAGGCTGTTAGAATGATACTGTCCTCAGACTGTTACAATGATACTGTCCTCAGACTGTTAGAATGATACTGTCCTCAGACAGTTAGAATGATACTGTCCTCAGACTGTTAGAATGATACTGTCCTCAGACTGTTAGAATTATACTGTCCTCAGACACTGTTAGAATGATACAGTCCTCAGACACTGTTAGAATGATACTGTCCTCAGACAGTTAGAATGATACTGTCCTCAGACACTGTTAGAATGATACTGTCCTCAGGCTGTTAGAATGATACTGTCCTCAGACTGTTAGAATGATACTGTCCTCAGACTGTTAGAATGATACTGTCCTCAGACAGTTAGAATGATACTGTCCTCAGACTGTTAGAATGATACTGTCCTCAGACTGTTAGAATTATACTGTCCTCAGACACTGTTAGAATGATACTGTCCTCAGGCTGTTAGAATGATACTGTCCTCAGACACTGTTAGAATGATACTGTCCTCAGACTGTTAGAATGATACTGTCCTCAGGCTGTTAGAATGATACTGTCCTCAGGCTGTTAGAATGATACTGTCCTCAGACACTGTTAGAATGATACTGTCCTCAGACACTGTTAGAATGATACTGTCCTCAGACACTGTTAGAATGATACTGTCCTCAGACACTGTTAGAATGATACTGTCCTCAGAAACTGTTAGAATGATACTGTCCTCAGGAGGTTAGAATGATACTGTCCTCAGACACTGTTAGAATGATACTGTCCTCAGGCAGTTAGAATGATACTGTCCTCAGACACTGTTAGAATGATACTGTCCTCAGGCACTGTTAGAATGATACTGTCCTCAGACACTGTTAGAATGATACTGTCCTCAGACAGTTAGAATGATACTCACCTCAGACACTGTTAGAATGATACTGTCCTCAGACTGTTAGAATGATACTGTCCTCAGACACTGTTAGAATGATACTGTCCTCAGACTGTTAGAATGATACAGTCCTCAGACACTGTTAGAATGAAACTGTCCTCAGACAGTTAGAATGATACTGTCCTCAGACACTGTTAGAAAAATACTGTCCTCAGGCTGTTAGAATGATACTGTCCTCAGACTGTTAGAATGATACTGTCCTCAGACACTGTTAGAATGATACTGTCCTCAGGCTGTTAGAATGATACTGTCCTCAGACACTGTTAGAATGATACTGTCCTCAGACACTGTTAGAATGATACTGTCCTCAGGAGGTTAGAATGATACTGTCCTCAGACACAGTTAGAATGATACTGTCCTCAGACACTGTTAGAATGATACTGTCCTCAGGCTGTTAGAATGATACTGTCCTCAGACACTGTTAGAATGATACTGTCCTCAGACACAGTTAGAATGATACTGTCCTCAGACACAGTTAGAATGATACTGTCCTCAGACAGTTAGAATGATACTGTCCTCAGAAACTGTTAGAATGATACTGTCCTCAGACAGTTAGAATGATACTGTCCTCAGACACTGTTAGAATGATACTGTCCTCAGGCTGTTAGAATGATACTGTCCTCAGACTGTTACAATGATACTGTCCTCAGACTGTTAGAATGATACTGTCCTCAGACAGTTAGAATGATACTGTCCTCAGACTGTTAGAATGATACTGTCCTCAGACTGTTAGAATTATACTGTCCTCAGACACTGTTAGAATGATACTGTCCTCAGACACAGTTAGAATGATACTGTCCTCAGACTGTTAGAATGATACTGTCCTCAGACTGTTAGAATGATACTGTCCTCAGACACTGTTAGAATGATACTGTCCTCAGACTGTTAGAATGATACAGTCCTCAGACACTGTTAGAATGATACTGTCCTCAGACAGTTAGAATGATACTGTCCTCAGACACTGTTAGAATGATACTGTCCTCAGGCTGTTAGAATGATACTGTCCTCAGACTGTTAGAATGATACTGTCCTCAGACTGTTAGAATGATACTGTCCTCAGACAGTTAGAATGATACTGTCCTCAGACTGTTAGAATGATACTGTCCTCAGACTGTTAGAATTATACTGTCCTCAGACACTGTTAGAATGATACTGTCCTCAGACACAGTTAGAATGATACTGTCCTCAGGCTGTTAGAATGATACTGTCCTCAGACACTGTTAGAATGATACTGTCCTCAGACACTGTTAGAATGATACTGTCCTCAGACTGTTGGAATGATACTGTCCTCAGGCTGTTAGAATGATACTGTCCTCAGACACTGTTAGAATGATACTGTCCTCAGACACTGTTAGAATGATACTGTCCTCAGACAAAGTTAGAATGATACTGTCCTCAGACACAGTTAGAATGATACTGTCCTCAGGCTGTTAGAATGATACTGTCCTCAGACACTGTTAGAATGATACTGTCCTCAGACACTGTTAGAATGATACTGTCCTCAGGCTGTTAGAATGATACTGTCCTCAGACACAGTTAGAATGATACTGTCCTCAGACACAGTTAGAATGATACTGTCCTCAGACAGTTAGAATGATACTGTCCTCAGACACTGTTAGAATGATACTGTCCTCAGACAGTTAGAATGATACTGTCCTCAGACACTGTTAGAATGATACTGTCCTCAGGCTGTTAGAATGATACTGTCCTCAGACTGTTAGAATGATACTGTCCTCAGACTGTTAGAATGATACTGTCCTCAGACAGTTAGAATGATACTGTCCTCAGACTGTTAGAATGATACTGTCCTCAGACTGTTAGAATTATACTGTCCTCAGACACTGTTAGAATGATACTGTCCTCAGACACAGTTAGAATGATACTGTCCTCAGACTGTTAGAATGATACTGTCCTCAGACTGTTAGAATGATACTGTCCTCAGACACTGTTGGAATGATACTGTCCCCAGACTGTTAGAATGATACAGTCCTCAGACACTGTTAGAATGATACTGTCCTCAGACACTTAGGATGATACTGTCCTCAGACACTGTTAGAATGATACTGTCCTCAGGCTGTTAGAATGATACTGTCCTCAGACTGTTAGAATGATACTGTCCTCAGACTGTTAGAATGATACTGTCCTCAGACTGTTAGAATGATACTGTCCTCAGACACTGTTAGAATGATACTGTCCTCAGACTGTTAGAATTATACTGTCCTCAGACACTGTTAGAATGATACTGTCCTCAGACACAGTTAGAATGATACTGTCCTCAGACACAGTTAGAATGATACTGTCCTCAGGCTGTTGGAATGATACTGTCCTCAGACACTGTTAGAATGATACTGTCCTCAGACTGTTAGAATGATACTGTCCTCAGGCTGTTAGAATGATACTGTCCTCAGACACTGTTAGAATGATACTGTCCTCAGACACTGTTAGAATGATACTGTCCTCAGACACTGTTAGAATGATACTGTCCTCAGACACTGTTAGAATGATACTGTCCTCAGGCTGTTAGAATGATACTGTCCTCAGACTGTTAGAATGATACTGTCCTCAGACACTGTTAGAATGATACTGTCCTCAGACACTGTTAGAATGATACTGTCCTCAGGAGGTTAGAATGATACTGTCCTCAGACACAGTTAGAATGATACTGTCCTCAGACTTTTAGAATGATACTGTCCTCAGACACTGTTAGAATGATACTGTCCTCAGACACTGTTAGAATGATACTGTCCTCAGACACAGTTAGAATGATACTGTCCTCAGACACAGTTAGAATGATACTGTCCTCAGACACAGTTAGAATGATACTGTCCTCAGGCTGTTAGAATGATACTGTCCTCAGACACTGTTAGAATGATACTGTCCTCAGACACTGTTAGAATGATACTGTCCTCAGGCTGTTAGAATGTTACTCTCCTCAGACACTGTTAGAATGATACTGTCCTCAGACACAGTTAGAATGATACTGTCCTCAGACACAGTTAGAATGATACTGTCCTCAGACAGTTAGAATGATACTGTCCTCAGACACTGTTAGAATGATACTGTCCTCAGACAGTTAGAATGATACTGTCCTCAGACACTGTTAGAATGATACTGTCCTCAGGCTGTTAGAATGATACTGTCCTCAGACTGTTAGAATGATACTGTCCTCAGACTGTTAGAATGATACTGTGCTCAGACAGTTAGAATGATACTGTCCTCAGACTGTTAGAATGATACTGTCCTCAGACTGTTAGAATTATACTGTCCTCAGACACTGTTAGAATGATACTGTCCTCAGACACAGTTAGAATGATACTGTCCTCAGGCTGTTAGAATGATACTGTCCTCAGACACTGTTAGAATGATACTGTCCTCAGACACTGTTAGAATGATACTGTCCTCAGACTGTTAGAATGATACTGTCCTCAGGCTGTTAGAATGATACTGTCCTCAGACACTGTTAGAATGATACTGTCCTCAGACACTGTTAGAATGATACTGTCCTCAGACACTGTTAGAATGATACTGTCCTCAGACACTGTTAGAATGATACTGTCCTCAGACACTGTTAGAATGATACTGTCCTCAGACTGTTAGAATGATACTGTCCTCAGACACTGTTAGAATGATACTGTCCTCAGGAGGTTAGAATGATACTGTCCTCAGACACAGTTAGAATGATACTGTCCTCAGACTTTTAGAATGATACTGTCCTCAGACACTGTTAGAATGATACTGTCCTCAGACACTGTTAGAATGATACTGTCCTCAGACACTGTTAGAATGATACTGTCCTCAGACACAGTTAGAATGATACTGTCCTCAGAAACTGTTAGAATGATACTGTCCTCAGACAGTTAGAATGATACTGTCCTCAGACACTGTTAGAATGATACTGTCCTCAGGCTGTTAGAATGATACTGTCCTCAGACTGTTACAATGATACTGTCCTCAGACTGTTAGAATGATACTGTCCTCAGACAGTTAGAATGATACTGTCCTCAGACTGTTAGAATGATACTGTCCTCAGACTGTTAGAATTATACTGTCCTCAGACACTGTTAGAATGATACTGTCCTCAGACACAGTTAGAATGATACTGTCCTCAGACTGTTAGAATGATACTGTCCTCAGACTGTTAGAATGATACTGTCCTCAGACACTGTTAGAATGATACTGTCCTCAGACTGTTAGAATGATACAGTCCTCAGACACTGTTAGAATGATACTGTCCTCAGACAGTTAGAATGATACTGTCCTCAGACACTGTTAGAATGATACTGTCCTCAGGCTGTTAGAATGATACTGTCCTCAGACTGTTAGAATGATACTGTCCTCAGACTGTTAGAATGATACTGTCCTCAGACAGTTAGAATGATACTGTCCTCAGACTGTTAGAATGATACTGTCCTCAGACTGTTAGAATTATACTGTCCTCAGACACTGTTAGAATGATACTGTCCTCAGACACAGTTAGAATGATACTGTCCTCAGGCTGTTAGAATGATACTGTCCTCAGACACTGTTAGAATGATACTGTCCTCAGACACTGTTAGAATGATACTGTCCTCAGACTGTTGGAATGATACTGTCCTCAGGCTGTTAGAATGATACTGTCCTCAGACACTGTTAG
This sequence comes from Salvelinus fontinalis, assembly GCF_029448725.1. Taxonomy (NCBI): domain Eukaryota; kingdom Metazoa; phylum Chordata; class Actinopteri; order Salmoniformes; family Salmonidae; genus Salvelinus; species Salvelinus fontinalis. The sequence continues at coordinate 1,328,834 of NC_074703.1, read as the reverse complement.
AATGATACTGTCCTCAGACACTGTTAGAATGATACTGTCCTCAGACAAAGTTAGAATGATACTGTCCTCAGACACAGTTAGAATGATACTGTCCTCAGGCTGTTAGAATGATACTGTCCTCAGACACTGTTAGAATGATACTGTCCTCAGACACTGTTAGAATGATACTGTCCTCAGGCTGTTAGAATGATACTGTCCTCAGACACAGTTAGAATGATACTGTCCTCAGACACAGTTAGAATGATACTGTCCTCAGACAGTTAGAATGATACTGTCCTCAGACACTGTTAGAATGATACTGTCCTCAGACAGTTAGAATGATACTGTCCTCAGACACTGTTAGAATGATACTGTCCTCAGGCTGTTAGAATGATACTGTCCTCAGACTGTTAGAATGATACTGTCCTCAGACTGTTAGAATGATACTGTCCTCAGACAGTTAGAATGATACTGTCCTCAGACTGTTAGAATGATACTGTCCTCAGACTGTTAGAATTATACTGTCCTCAGACACTGTTAGAATGATACTGTCCTCAGACACAGTTAGAATGATACTGTCCTCAGACTGTTAGAATGATACTGTCCTCAGACTGTTAGAATGATACTGTCCTCAGACACTGTTAGAATGATACTGTCCCCAGACTGTTAGAATGATACAGTCCTCAGACACTGTTAGAATGATACTGTCCTCAGACACTTAGGATGATACTGTCCTCAGACACTGTTAGAATGATACTGTCCTCAGGCTGTTAGAATGATACTGTCCTCAGACTGTTAGAATGATACTGTCCTCAGACTGTTAGAATGATACTGTCCTCAGACTGTTAGAATGATACTGTCCTCAGACACTGTTAGAATGATACTGTCCTCAGACTGTTAGAATTATACTGTCCTCAGACACTGTTAGAATGATACTGTCCTCAGACACAGTTAGAATGATACTGTCCTCAGACACAGTTAGAATGATACTGTCCTCAGGCTGTTGGAATGATACTGTCCTCAGACACTGTTAGAATGATACTGTCCTCAGACTGTTAGAATGATACTGTCCTCAGGCTGTTAGAATGATACTGTCCTCAGACACTGTTAGAATGATACTGTCCTCAGACACTGTTAGAATGATACTGTCCTCAGACACTGTTAGAATGATACTGTCCTCAGACACTGTTAGAATGATACTGTCCTCAGGCTGTTAGAATGATACTGTCCTCAGACTGTTAGAATGATACTGTCCTCAGACACTGTTAGAATGATACTGTCCTCAGACACTGTTAGAATGATACTGTCCTCAGGAGGTTAGAATGATACTGTCCTCAGACACAGTTAGAATGATACTGTCCTCAGACTTTTAGAATGATACTGTCCTCAGACACTGTTAGAATGATACTGTCCTCAGACACTGTTAGAATGATACTGTCCTCAGACACAGTTAGAATGATACTGTCCTCAGGAGGTTAGAATGATACTGTCCTCAGACACAGTTAGAATGATACTGTCCTCAGGCTGTTAGAATGATACTGTCCTCAGACACTGTTAGAATGATACTGTCCTCAGACACTGTTAGAATGATACTGTCCTCAGGCTGTTAGAATGTTACTCTCCTCAGACACTGTTAGAATGATACTGTCCTCAGACACAGTTAGAATGATACTGTCCTCAGACACAGTTAGAATGATACTGTCCTCAGACAGTTAGAATGATACTGTCCTCAGACACTGTTAGAATGATACTGTCCTCAGACAGTTAGAATGATACTGTCCTCAGACACTGTTAGAATGATACTGTCCTCAGGCTGTTAGAATGATACTGTCCTCAGACTGTTAGAATGATACTGTCCTCAGACTGTTAGAATGATACTGTGCTCAGACAGTTAGAATGATACTGTCCTCAGACTGTTAGAATGATACTGTCCTCAGACTGTTAGAATTATACTGTCCTCAGACACTGTTAGAATGATACTGTCCTCAGACACAGTTAGAATGATACTGTCCTCAGGCTGTTAGAATGATACTGTCCTCAGACACTGTTAGAATGATACTGTCCTCAGACACTGTTAGAATGATACTGTCCTCAGACTGTTAGAATGATACTGTCCTCAGGCTGTTAGAATGATACTGTCCTCAGACACTGTTAGAATGATACTGTCCTCAGACACTGTTAGAATGATACTGTCCTCAGACACTGTTAGAATGATACTGTCCTCAGACACTGTTAGAATGATACTGTCCTCAGACACTGTTAGAATGATACTGTCCTCAGACTGTTAGAATGATACTGTCCTCAGACACTGTTAGAATGATACTGTCCTCAGGAGGTTAGAATGATACTGTCCTCAGACACAGTTAGAATGATACTGTCCTCAGACTTTTAGAATGATACTGTCCTCAGACACTGTTAGAATGATACTGTCCTCAGACACTGTTAGAATGATACTGTCCTCAGACACTGTTAGAATGATACTGTCCTCAGACACAGTTAGAATGATACTGTCCTCAGACACAGTTAGAATGATACTGTCCTCAGACACAGTTAGAATGATACTGTCCTCAGGCTGTTAGAATGATACTGTCCTCAGACACTGTTAGAATGATACTGTCCTCAGACACTGTTAGAATGATACTGTCCTCAGGCTGTTAGAATGATACTGTCCTCAGACACAGTTAGAATGATACTGTCCTCAGACACAGTTAGAATGATACTGTCCTCAGACACAGTTAGAATGATACTGTCCTCAGACAGTTAGAATGATACTGTCCTCAGACACTGTTAGAATGATACTGTCCTCAGAAAGTTAGAATGATACTGTCCTCAGACACTGTTAGAATGATACTGTCCTCAGGCTGTTAGAATGATACTGTCCTCAGACTGTTAGAATGATACTGTCCTCAGACTGTTAGAATGATACTGTCCTCAGACAGTTAGAATGATACTGTCCTCAGACAGTTAGAATGATACTGTCCTCAGACTGTTAGAATTATACTGTCCTCAGACACTGTTAGAATGATACTGTCCTCAGACACAGTTAGAATGATACTGTCCTCAGACTGTTAGAATGATACTGGCCTCAGACTGTTAGAATGATACTGTCCTCAGACTGTTAGAATGATACTGTCTTCAGGAGGTTAGAATGATACTGTCCTCAGGCTGTTAGAATGATACTGTCCTCAGACTGTTAGAATGATACTGTCCTCAGGCTGTTAGAATGATACTGTCCTCAGACAGTTAGAATGATACTGTCCTCAGACACAGTTAGAATGATACTGTCCTCAGACACAGTTAGAATGATACTGTCCTCAGACTGTTAGAATGATACTGTCCTCACACACTGTTAGAATGATACTGTCCTCAGACACTGTTAGAATGATACTGTTCTCAGACACTGTTAGAATGATAATGTCCTCAGACAGTTAGAATGATACTGTCCTCAGACACTGTTAGAATGATACTGTCCTCAGACTGTTAGAATGAGACAGTCCTCAGACACTGTTAGAATGATACTGTCCTCAGACAGTTAGAATGATACTGTCCTCAGACAGTTAGAATGATACTGTCCTCAGACTGTTAGAATTATACTGTCCTCAGACACTGTTAGAATGATACTGTCCTCAGGCTGTTAGAATGATACTGTCCTCAGACTGTTAGAATGATACTGTCCTCAGACTGTTAGAATGATACTGTCCTCAGACAGTTAGAATGATACTGTCCTCAGACTGTTAGAATGATACTGTCCTCAGACTGTTAGAATGATACTGTCCTCAGACTGTTAGAATGATACTGTCTTCAGGAGGTTAGAATGATACTGTCCTCAGGCTGTTAGAATGATACTGTCCTCAGACTGTTAGAATGATACTGTCCTCAGGCTCTTAGAATGATACTGTCCTCAGACACAGTTAGAATGATACTGTCCTCAGACACTGTTAGAATGATACTGTCCTCAGGCTGTTAGAATGATACTGTCCTCAGACACTGTTAGAATGATACTGTCCTCAGGCTGTTAGAATGATTCTTTCCTCAGACACTGTTAGAATGATACTGTCCTCAGGCTGTTAGAATGATACTGTCCTCAGGCTGTTAGAATGATACTGTCCTCAGACACAGTTAGAATGATACTGTCCTCAGACACAGTTAGAATGATACTGTCCTCAGACACAGTTAGAATGATACTGTCCTCAGACTGTTAGAATGATACAGTCCTCAGACACTGTTAGAATGATACTGTCCTCAGACACTGTTAGAATGATACTGTCCTCAGGCTGTTAGAATGATACTGTCCTCAGACACTGTTAGAATGATACTGTCCTCAGACACTGTTAGAATGATACTGTCCTCAGGAGGTTAGAATGATACTGTCCTCAGACACAGTTAGAATGATACTGTCCTCAGACACAGTTAGAATGATACTGTCCTCAGACTGTTAGAATGATACAGTCCTCAGACACTGTTAGAATGATACTGTCCTCAGACACTGTTAGAATGATACTGTCCTCAGGCTGTTAGAATGATACTGTCCTCAGACACTGTTAGAATGATACTGTCCTCAGACACTGTTAGAATGATACTGTCCTCAGGAGGTTAGAATGATACTGTCCTCAGACACAGTTAGAATGATACTGTCCTCAGACTTTTAGAATGATACTGTCCTCAGACACTGTTAGAATGATACTGTCCTCAGACACTGTTAGAATGATACTGTCCTCAGACACAGTTAGAATGATACTGTCCTCAGACACAGTTAGAATGATACTGTCCTCAGACACAGTTAGAATGATACTGTCCTCAGGCTGTTAGAATGATACTGTCCTCAGGCTGTTAGAATGATACTGTCCTCAGACACAGTTAGAATGATACTGTCCTCAGACACAGTTAGAATGATACTGTCCTCAGACACAGTTAGAATGATACTGTCCTCAGACTGTTAGAATGATACAGTCCTCAGACACTGTTAGAATGATACTGTCCTCAGACACTGTTAGAATGATACTGTCCTCAGGCTGTTAGAATGATACTGTCCTCAGACACTGTTAGAATGATACTGTCCTCAGACACTGTTAGAATGATACTGTCCTCAGGAGGTTAGAATGATACTGTCCTCAGACACAGTTAGAATGATACTGTCCTCAGACTTTTAGAATGATACTGTCCTCAGACACTGTTAGAATGATACTGTCCTCAGACACTGTTAGAATGATACTGTCCTCAGACACAGTTAGAATGATACTGTCCTCAGACACAGTTAGAATGATACTGTCCTCAGACACAGTTAGAATGATACTGTCCTCAGGCTGTTAGAATGATACTGTCCTCAGACACTGTTAGAATGATACTGTCCTCAGACACTGTTAGAATGATACTGTCCTCAGGCTGTTAGAATGATACTGTCCTCAGACACTGTTAGAATGATACTGTCCTCAGACACAGTTAGAATGATACTGTCCTCAGACACAGTTAGAATGATACTGTCCTCAGACAGTTAGAATGATACTGTCCTCAGAAACTGTTAGAATGATACTGTCCTCAGACAGTTAGAATGATACTGTCCTCAGACACTGTTAGAATGATACTGTCCTCAGGCTGTTAGAATGATACTGTCCTCAGGCTGTTAGAATGATACTGTCCTCAGACTGTTAGAATGATACTGTCCTCAGACAGTTAGAATGATACTGTCCTCAGACTGTTAGAATGATACTGTCCTCAGACACTGTTAGAATGATACTGTCCTCAGACACAGTTAGAATGATACTGTCCTCAGACTGTTAGAATTATACTGTCCTCAGACACTGTTAGAATGATACTGTCCTCAGACACAGTTAGAATGATACTGTCCTCAGACTGTTAGAATGATACTGTCCTCAGACTGTTAGAATGATACTGTCCTCAGACACTGTTAGAATGATACTGTCCTCAGACTGTTAGAATGATACAGTCCTTAGACACTGTTAGAATGATACTGTCCTCAGACAGTTAGAATGATACTGTCCTCAGACACTGTTAGAATGATACTGTCCTCAGGCTGTTAGAATGATACTGTCCTCAGACAGTTAGAATGATACTGTCCTCAGACACTGTTAGAATGATACTGTCCTCAGACAGTTAGAATGATACTGTCCTCAGACTGTTAGAATGATACTGTCCTCAGACTGTTAGAATTATACTGTCCTCAGACACTGTTAGAATGATACTGTCCTCAGACACAGTTAGAATGATACTGTCCTCAGGCTGTTAGAATGATACTGTCCTCAGACACTGTTAGAATGATACTGTCCTCAGACACTGTTAGAATGATACTGTCCTCAGACTGTTGGAATGATACTGTCCTCAGGCTGTTAGAATGATACTGTCCTCAGACACTGTTAGAATGATACTGTCCTCAGACACTGTTAGAATGATACTGTCCTCAGACACTGTTAGAATGATACTGTCCTCAGACACTGTTAGAATGATACTGTCCTCAGGCTGTTAGAATGATACTGTCCTCAGACTGTTAGAATGATACTGTCCTCAGACACTGTTAGAATGATACTGTCCTCAGACTTTTAGAATGATACTGTCCTCAGACACTGTTAGAATGATACTGTCCTCAGACACTGTTAGAATGATACTGTCCTCAGACACAGTTAGAATGATACTGTCCTCAGACACAGTTAGAATGATACTGTCCTCAGGCTGTTAGAATGATACTGTCCTCAGACACTGTTAGAATGATACTGTCCTCAGACACTGTTAGAATGATACTGTCCTCAGGCTGTTAGAATGATACTGTCCTCAGACACTGTTAGAATGATACTGTCCTCAGACACAGTTAGAATGATACTGTCCTCAGACACAGTTAGAATGATACTGTCCTCAGACAGTTAGAATGATACTGTCCTCAGACACTGTTAGAATGATACTGTCCTCAGACAGTTAGAATGATACTGTCCTCAGGCTGTTAGAATGATACTGTCCTCAGACTGTTAGAATGATACTGTCCTCAGACTGTTAGAATGATACTGTCCTCAGACAGTTAGAATGATACTGTCCTCAGACTGTTAGAATGATACTGTCCTCAGACTGTTAGAATTATACTGTCCTCAGACACTGTTAGAATGATACTGTCCTCAGACACAGTTAGAATGATACTGTCCTCAGACTGTTAGAATGATACTGTCCTCAGACTGTTAGAATGATACTGTCCTCAGACACTGTTAGAATGATACTGTCCTCAGACTGTTAGAATGATACAGTCCTCAGACACTGTTAGAATGATACTGTCCTCAGACAGTTAGGATGATACTGTCCTCAGACACTGTTAGAATGATACTGTCCTCAGGCTGTTAGAATGATACTGTCCTCAGACTGTTAGAATGATACTGTCCTCAGACTGTTAGAATGATACTGTCCTCAGACAGTTAGAATGATACTGTCCTCAGACTGTTAGAATGATACTGTCCTCAGACTGTTAGAATTATACTGTCCTCAGACACTGTTAGAATGATACTGTCCTCAGACACAGTTAGAATGATACTGTCCTCAGGCTGTTGGAATGATACTGTCCTCAGACACTGTTAGAATGATACTGTCCTCAGACACTGTTAGAATGATACTGTCCTCAGACTGTTAGAATGATACTGTCCTCAGGCTGTTAGAATGATACTGTCCTCAGACACTGTTAGAATGATACTGTCCTCAGACACTGTTAGAATGATACTGTCCTCAGACACTGTTAGAATGATACTGTCCTCAGACACTGTTAGAATGATACTGTCCTCAGACACTGTTAGAATGATACTGTCCTCAGACTGTTAGAATGATACTGTCCTCAGGCTGTTAGAATGATACTGTCCTCAGACTGTTAGAATGATACTGTCCTCAGACACTGTTAGAATGATACTGTCCTCAGACACTGTTAGAATGATACTGTCCTCAGGAGGTTAGAATGATACTGTCCTCAGACACAGTTAGAATGATACTGTCCTCAGACTTTTAGAATGATACTGTCCTCAGACACTGTTAGAATGATACTGTCCTCAGACACTGTTAGAATGATACTGTCCTCAGACACAGTTAGAATGATACTGTCCTCAGACACAGTTAGAATGATACTGTCCTCAGACACAGTTAGAATGATACTGTCCTCAGGCTGTTAGAATGATACTGTCCTCAGACACTGTTAGAATGATACTGTCCTCAGACACTGTTAGAATGATACTGTCCTCAGGCTGTTAGAATGATACTGTCCTCAGACACTGTTAGAATGATACTGTCCTCAGACACAGTTAGAATGATACTGTCCTCAGACACAGTTAGAATGATACTGTCCTCAGACAGTTAGAATGATACTGTCCTCAGACACTGTTAGAATGATACTGTCCTCAGACAGTTAGAATGATACTGTCCTCAGACACTGTTAGAATGATACTGTCCTCAGGCTGTTAGAATGATACTGTCCTCAGACTGTTAGAATGATACTGTCCTCAGACTGTTAGAATGATACTGTCCTCAGACAGTTAGAATGATACTGTCCTCAGACACAGTTAGAATGATACTGTCCTCAGACAGTTAGAATGATACTGTTCTCAGACACTGTTAGAATGATACTGTCCTCAGACAGTTAGAATGATACTGTCCTCAGGCTGTTAGAATGATACTGTCCTCAGACTGTTAGAATGATACTGTCCTCAGACTGTTAGAATGATACTGTCCTCAGACAGTTAGAATGATACTGTCCTCAGACTGTTAGAATGATACTGTCCTCAGACTGTTAGAATTATACTGTCCTCAGACACTGTTAGAATGATACTGTCCTCAGACACAGTTAGAATGATACTGTCCTCAGACTGTTAGAATGATACTGTCCTCAGACTGTTAGAATGATACTGTCCTCAGACACTGTTAGAATGATACTGTCCTCAGACTGTTAGAATGATACAGTCCTCAGACACTGTTAGAATGATACTGTCCTCAGACAGTTAGGATGATACTGTCCTCAGACACTGTTAGAATGATACTGTCCTCAGGCTGTTAGAATGATACTGTCCTCAGACTGTTAGAATGATACTGTCCTCAGACTGTTAGAATGATACTGTCCTCAGACAGTTAGAATGATACTGTCCTCAGACTGTTAGAATGATACTGTCCTCAGACTGTTAGAATTATACTGTCCTCAGACACTGTTAGAATGATACTGTCCTCAGACACAGTTAGAATGATACTGTCCTCAGGCTGTTGGAATGATACTGTCCTCAGACACTGTTAGAATGATACTGTCCTCAGACACTGTTAGAATGATACTGTCCTCAGACTGTTAGAATGATACTGTCCTCAGGCTGTTAGAATGATACTGTCCTCAGACACTGTTAGAATGATACTGTCCTCAGACACTGTTAGAATGATACTGTCCTCAGACACTGTTAGAATGATACTGTCCTCAGACACTGTTAGAATGATACTGTCCTCAGACACTGTTAGAATGATACTGTCCTCAGACTGTTAGAATGATACTGTCCTCAGGCTGTTAGAATGATACTGTCCTCAGACTGTTAGAATGATACTGTCCTCAGACACTGTTAGAATGATACTGTCCTCAGACACTGTTAGAATGATACTGTCCTCAGGAGGTTAGAATGATACTGTCCTCAGACACAGTTAGAATGATACTGTCCTCAGACTTTTAGAATGATACTGTCCTCAGACACTGTTAGAATGATACTGTCCTCAGACACTGTTAGAATGATACTGTCCTCAGACACAGTTAGAATGATACTGTCCTCAGACACAGTTAGAATGATACTGTCCTCAGACACAGTTAGAATGATACTGTCCTCAGGCTGTTAGAATGATACTGTCCTCAGACACTGTTAGAATGATACTGTCCTCAGGCTGTTAGAATGATACTGTCCTCAGACACTGTTAGAATGATACTGTCCTCAGACACAGTTAGAATGATACTGTCCTCAGACACAGTTAGAATGATACTGTCCTCAGACAGTTAGAATGATACTGTCCTCAGACACTGTTAGAATGATACTGTCCTCAGACAGTTAGAATGATACTGTCCTCAGACACTGTTAGAATGATACTGTCCTCAGGCTGTTAGAATGATACTGTCCTCAGACTGTTAGAATGATACTGTCCTCAGACTGTTAGAATGATACTGTCCTCAGACAGTTAGAATGATACTGTCCTCAGACTGTTAGAATGATACTGTCCTCAGACTGTTAGAATTATACTGTCCTCAGACACTGTTAGAATGATACTGTCCTCAGACACAGTTAGAATGATACTGTCCTCAGGCTGTTAGAATGATACTGTCCTCAGACACTGTTAGAATGATACTGTCCTCAGACACTGTTAGAATGATACTGTCCTCAGACTGTTAGAATGATACTGTCCTCAGGCTGTTAGAATGATACTGTCCTCAGACACTGTTAGAATGATACTGTCCTCAGACACTGTTAGAATGATACTGTCCTCAGACACTGTTAGAATGATACTGTCCTCAGACACTGTTAGAATGATACTGTCCTCAGGCTGTTAGAATGATACTGTCCTCAGACTGTTAGAATGATACTGTCCTCAGACACTGTTAGAATGATACTGTCCTCAGACACTGTTAGAATGATACTGTCCTCAGGAGGTTAGAATGATACTGTCCTCAGACACAGTTAGAATGATACTGTCCTCAGACTTTTAGAATGATACTGTCCTCAGACACTGTTAGAATGATACTGTCCTCAGACACTGTTAGAATGATACTGTCCTCAGACACAGTTAGAATGATACTGTCCTCAGACACAGTTAGAATGATACTGTCCTCAGACACAGTTAGAATGATACTGTCCTCAGGCTGTTAGAATGATACTGTCCTCAGACACTGTTAGAATGATACTGTCCTCAGACACTGTTAGAATGATACTGTCCTCAGGCTGTTAGAATGATACTGTCCTCAGACACTGTTAGAATGATACTGTCCTCAGACACAGTTAGAATGATACTGTCCTCAGACACAGTTAGAATGATACTGTCCTCAGACAGTTAGAATGATACTGTCCTCAGACACTGTTAGAATGATACTGTCCTCAGACAGTTAGAATGATACTGTCCTCAGACACTGTTAGAATGATACTGTCCTCAGGCTGTTAGAATGATACTGTCCTCAGACTGTTAGAATGATACTGTCCTCAGACTGTTAGAATGATACTGTCCTCAGACAGTTAGAATGATACTGTCCTCAGACAGTTAGAATGATACTGTCCTCAGACTGTTAGAATTATACTGTCCTCAGACACTGTTAGAATGATACTGTCCTCAGACACAGTTAGAATGATACTGTCCTCAGACTGTTAGAATGATACTGTCCTCAGACTGTTAGAATGATACTGTCCTCAGACTGTTAGAATGATACTGTCTTCAGGAGGTTAGAATGATACTGTCCTCAGGCTGTTAGAATGATACTGTCCTCAGACTGTTAGAATGATACTGTCCTCAGGCTGTTAGAATGATACTGTCCTCAGACAGTTAGAATGATACTGTCCTCAGACACAGTTAGAATGATACTGTCCTCAGACACTGTTAGAATGATACTGTCCTTAGGCTGTTAGAATGATACTGTCCTCAGACACTGTTAGAATGATACTGTCCTCATACACTGTTAGAATGATACTGTCCTCAGGCTGTTAGAATGATACTGTCCTCAGGCTGTTAGAATGATACTGTCCTCAGACACAGTTAGAATGATACTGTCCTCAGACACAGTTATAATGATACTGTCCTCAGACACAGTTAGAATGATACTGTCCTCAGACTGTTAGAATGATACTGTCCTCACACACTGTTAGAATGATACTGTCCTCAGACACTGTTAGAATGATACTGTCCTCAGACACTGTTAGAATGATAATGTCCTCAGACAGTTAGAATGATACTGTCCTCAGACACTGTTAGAATGATACTGTCCTCAGACTGTTAGAATGATACAGTCCTCAGACACTGTTAGAATGATACTGTCCTCAGACAGTTAGAATGATACTGTCCTCAGACACTGTTAGAATGATACTGTCCTCAGGCTGTTAGAATGATACTGTCCTCAGACTGTTAGAATGATACTGTCCTCAGACTGTTAGAATGATACTGTCCTCAGACAGTTAGAATGATACTGTCCTCAGACTGTTAGAATGATACTGTCCTCAGACTGTTAGAATGATACTGTCCTCAGACTGTTAGAATGATACTGTCTTCAGGAGGTTAGAATGATACTGTCCTCAGGCTGTTAGAATGATACTGTCCTCAGACTGTTAGAATGATACTGTCCTCAGGCTGTTAGAATGATACTGTCCTCAGACAGTTAGAATGATACTGTCCTCAGACACAGTTAGAATGATACTGTCCTCAGACACTGTTAGAATGATACTGTCCTCAGGCTGTTAGAATGATACTGTCCTCAGACACTGTTAGAATGATACTGTCCTCAGGCACTGTTAGAATGATACTGTCCTCAGGCTGTTAGAATGATACTGTCCTCAGGCTGTTAGAATGATACTGTCCTCAGACACAGTTAGAATGATACTGTCCTCAGACACAGTTAGAATGATACTGTCCTCAGACACAGTTAGAATGATACTGTCCTCAGACTGTTAGAATGATACTGTCCTCAGACTGTTAGAATGATACTGTCTTCAGGAGGTTAGAATGATACTGTCCTCAGGCTGTTAGAATGATACTGTCCTCAGGCTGTTAGAATGATACTGTCCTCAGACAGTTAGAATGATACTGTCCTCAGACACAGTTAGAATGATACTGTCCTCAGACACTGTTAGAATGATACTGTCCTCAGGCTGTTAGAATGATACTGTCCTCAGACACTGTTAGAATGATACTGTCCTCAGACACTGTTAGAATGATACTGTCCTCAGGCTGTTAGAATGATACTGTCCTCAGGCTGTTAGAATGATACTGTCCTCAGACACAGTTAGAATGATACTGTCCTCAGACACAGTTAGAATGATACTGTCCTCAGACACAGTTAGAATGATACTGTCCTCAGACTGTTAGAATGATACAGTCCTCAGACACTGTTAGAATGATACTGTCCTCAGACAGTTAGAATGATACTGTCCTCAGACACTGTTAGAATGATACTGTCCTCAGGCTGTTAGAATGATACTGTCCTCAGACTGTTAGAATGATACTGTCCTCAGACTGTTAGAATGATACTGTCCTCAGACAGTTAGAATGATACTGTCCTCAGACTGTTAGAATGATACTGTCCTCAGACTGTTAGAATTATACTGTCCTCAGACAGTTAGAATGATACTGTCCTCAGACTGTTAGAATGATACTGTCCTCAGACACTGTTAGAATGATACTGTCCTCAGACAGTTAGAATGATACTGTCCTCAGACTGTTAGAATGATACTGTCCTCAGACACTGTTAGAATGATACTGTCGTCAGACACAGTTAGAATGATACTGTCCTCAGACAGTTAGAATGATACTGTCCTCAGGCTGTTAGAATGATACTGTCCTCAGACACTGTTAGAATGATACTGTCGTCAGACACAGTTAGAATGATACTGTCCTCAGGCTGTTAGAATGATACTGTCCTCAGACAGTTAGAATGATACTGTCCTCAGACACTGTTAGAATGATACTGTCCTCAGACACAGTTAGAATGATACTGTCCTCAGGCTGTTAGAATGATACTGTCCTCAGACACTGTTAGAATGATACTGTCCTCAGACACTGTTAGAATGATACTGTCCTCAGGCTGTTAGAATGATACTGTCCTCAGACTGTTAGAATGATACTGTCCTCAGACACTGTTAGAATGATACTGTCCTCAGACACTGTTAGAATGATACTGTCCTCAGGAGGTTAGAATGATACTGTCCTCAGACACAGTTAGAATGATACTGTCCTCAGACTGTTAGAATGATACTGTCCTCAGACACTGTTAGAATGATACTGTCCTCAGGCTGTTAGAATGATACTGTCCTCAGACACTGTTAGAATGATACTGTCCTCAGACACAGTTAGAATGATACTGTCCTCAGACACAGTTAGAATGATACTGTCCTCAGACAGTTAGAATGATACTGTCCTCAGACACTGTTAGAATGATACTGTCCTCAGGATGTTAGAACTATACTGTCCTCAGACTGTTAGAATGATACTGTCCTCAGACTGTTAGAATGATACTGTCCTCAGACAGTTAGAATGATACTGTCCTCAGACTGTTAGAATGATACTGTCCTCAGACTGTTAGAATTATACTGTCCTCAGACACTGTTAGAATGATACTGTCCTCAGACACAGTTAGAATGATACTGTCCTCAGACTGTTAGAATGATACTGTCCTCACTGTTAGAATGATACTGTCCTCAGACACTGTTAGAATTATACTGTCCTCAGACACTGTTAGAATGATACTGTCCTCAGACTGTTAGAATGATACTGTCCTCAGACACTGTTAGAATGATACTGTCGTCAGACACAGTTAGAATGATACTGTCCTCAGACAGTTAGAATGATACTGTCCTCAGGCTGTTAGAATGATACTGTCCTCAGACACTGTTAGAATGATACTGTCGTCAGACACAGTTAGAATGATACTGTCCTCAGACAGTTAGAATGATACTGTCCTCAGGCTGTTAGAATGATACTGTCCTCAGACAGTTAGAATGATACTGTCCTCAGACACTGTTAGAATGATACTGTCCTCAGACACAGTTAGAATGATACTGTCCTCAGGCTGTTAGAATGATACTGTCCTCAGACACTGTTAGAATGATACTGTCCTCAGACACTGTTAGAATGATACTGTCCTCAGGCTGTTAGAATGATACTGTCCTCAGACTGTTAGAATGATACTGTCCTCAGACACTGTTAGAATGATACTGTCCTCAGACACTGTTAGAATGATACTGTCCTCAGGAGGTTAGAATGATACTGTCCTCAGACACAGTTAGAATGATACTGTCCTCAGACTGTTAGAATGATACTGTCCTCAGACACTGTTAGAATGATACTGTCCTCAGGCTGTTAGAATGATACTGTCCTCAGACACTGTTAGAATGATACTGTCCTCAGACACAGTTAGAATGATACTGTCCTCAGACACAGTTAGAATGATACTGTCCTCAGACAGTTAGAATGATACTGTCCTCAGACACTGTTAGAATGATACTGTCCTCAGGATGTTAGAACTATACTGTCCTCAGACTGTTAGAATGATACTGTCCTCAGACTGTTAGAATGATACTGTCCTCAGACAGTTAGAATGATACTGTCCTCAGACTGTTAGAATGATACTGTCCTCAGACTGTTAGAATGATACTGTCCTCAGACTGTTAGAATTATACTGTCCTCAGACACTGTTAGAATGATACTGTCCTCAGACACAGTTAGAATGATACTGTCCTCAGACTGTTAGAATGATACTGTCCTCACTGTTAGAATGATACTGTCCTCACTGTTAGAATGATACTGTCCTCAGACACTGTTAGAATGATACTGTCCTCAGACACTGTTAGAATGATACTGTCCTCAGACACTGTTAGAATGATACTGTCCTCAGGCTGTTAGAATGATACTGTCCTCAGACACTGTTAGAATGATACTGTCCTCAGACACAGTTAGAATGATACTGTCCTCAGACACAGTTAGAATGATACTGTCCTCAGACAGTTAGAATGATACTGTCCTCAGACACTGTTAGAATGATACTGTCCTCAGGATGTTAGAACTATACTGTCCTCAGACTGTTAGAATGATACTGTCCTCAGACTGTTAGAATGATACTGTCCTCAGACAGTTAGAATGATACTGTCCTCAGACTGTTAGAATGATACTGTCCTCAGACTGTTAGAATGATACTGTCCTCAGACTGTTAGAATTATACTGTCCTCAGACACTGTTAGAATGATACTGTCCTCAGACACAGTTAGAATGATACTGTCCTCAGACTGTTAGAATGATACTGTCCTCACTGTTAGAATGATACTGTCCTCACTGTTAGAATGATACTGTCCTCAGACACTGTTAGAATGATACTGTCCTCAGACACTGTTAGAATGATACTGTCCTCAGACAGTTAGAATGATACTGTCCTCAGGCTGTTAGAATGATACTGTCCTCAGACACTGTTAGAATGATACTGTCCTCAGACACTGTTAGAATGATACTGTCCTCAGACTGTTAGAATGATACTGTCCTCAGACACTGTTAGAATGATACTGTCCTCAGAAGGTTAGAATGATACTGTCCTCAGACACTGTTTGAATGATACTGTCCTCAGAAGGTTAGAATGATACTGTCCTCAGACAGTTAGAATGATACTGTCCTCAGGCTGTTAGAATGATACTGTCCTCAGACACTGTTAGAATGATACTGTTACTGCTCACTATAAGGCAGAAGAGAGGGGACAAGCCTGGGCTTGGAGACAGCTGTGGACTGGTCTGTTCACTATAAGGTAGAAGAGAGGGGACAAGCCTGGGCTTGGAGACAGCTGTGGACTGGTCTGTTCACTATAAGGCAGAAGAGAGGGGACAAGCCTGGAGACAGCTGAGGACTGGTCTGCTCACTATAAAGCAGAAGAGAGGGGACAAGCGTGGGGCTGGAGACAGCTGGGGACTGGTCTGTTCACTATAAGGCAGAAGAGAGGGGACAAGCCTGGGGCTGGTCTGTTCACTATAAGGCAGAAGAGAGGGGACAAGCCTGGTGCTGGAGACAGCTGGAGACTGGTCTGCTCACTATAAGGCAGAAGAGAGGGGACAAGCCTGGGGCTGGAGACAGCTGGAGACTGGTCTGCTCACTATAAGGCAGAAGAGAGGGGACAAGCCTGGGGACAGACAGACTCTTACAGACACCGACACACGTGATCTGTATTTCTAGAATGTAACCAGTGTCCGTGAGGCTCAGAAGCCTGAAGACCAGGGGTTCCATAAAAATGAATGGTGGAAAAAACAATTGGAACCATTTCCCTGTTTGACCGCTAGGTTTTATGGGTATTGCATAGCAGCTCGAAAGGCCACACTAGAATCATTCAGATCCGCCTTTTCCCAAGGGGCACTCTGGTTGAATTTGATCTTTTAAGATTTTAAATCATGTTCATTTCCATTTTTAAGGTTTACCACATTACAAAGATACAAAGGCGATGTTTTAAAAATGTGTTTTATTTTTTAATTTTATTTTCAGAATTTTTGGGGGAAATTCTTCCGCGTCCCCACCAGCCCTCTCTATCAACCTCTGAAGCTGGGTTTTACACAGAGAAAGACTGTCTGGACAAAATGCTGATTCTTAATGGTTTAAAAAAGGCTGAACAATAATACACATGAAATACAATGCCTCTAACCAGAGTATAAAACATCAACATGTTACTCTAACCAGAGTATAAAACATCGTATATAAAACATAAACATGAACGTCGGAGTATAAAACATCGTATAAAACATGTCTATAATAACAAACGGGTAGAAAAGCCCGGAACAATAAAAAAAAGCTGAACATTTATAAAAATAAATCACAAAAAGTGATCATTTAACAAGTCATAATAAGTAACACAATGTGTCTTTTCATATCACCATGAACAAACACTTGTACAACAAATAGGTGTTCGTTCACATGACAGGAAGTTGGGGAGAACAGGCTTGTGGGTAATGGCTGGAGCTGAATCAGTGGAACGGTATTAAATACATCAAACACATTCTAACTGTTCTGATTGGTCCCAGAAACAGGAAGTTGGTTAAGAGGTTGGGGAGAACAGGCTCGTGGGTAATGGCTGGAGCTGAATCAGTGGAACGGGATTAAATACGTCACACATGGTTTCCATGGTTTCCAGGTGTTTGATGCCCTTCCGTTTGCTCCGTTCCGGACATTTCTATGAGCCGTCCTCCCGTCAGCAGCCTCCTGTGGTTCACATGTCCTCACTGTCGAAGGACTCTGAGCACTGGAGAAAGATCTCCTCATAGTCCATCATAGAAGACAGACACACGTCCTACACGGAGAGAGAAGAACCTGTTATCTGGTGGACAGACAGACAGGTCCTACACAGAGACAGAGGACAGAATAACCTGTTATCTGGTGGACAGACAGACAGGTCCTACACAGAGACAGAGGACAGAATAACCTGTTATCTGGTGGACAGACAGACAGGTCCTACACAGAGACAGAGGACAGAATAACCTGTTATCTGGTGGACAGACAGACAGACAGGTCCTACACAGAGACAGAGGACAGAATAACCTGTTATCTGGTGGACAGACAGACAGACAGGTCCTACACGGAGACAGAGGACAGAATAACCTGTTATCTGGTGGACAGACAGACAGACAGGTCCTACACGGAGACAGAGGACAGAATAACCTGTTATCTGGTGGACAGACAGACAGACAGGTCCTACACAGAGACAGAGGACAGAATAACCTGTTATCAGGTGGACAGACAGACAGGTCCTACACGGAGACAGAGGACAGAATAACCTGTTATCTGGTGGACAGACAGACAGGTCCTACACGGAGACAGAGGACAGAATAACCTGTTATCTGGTGGACAGACAGACAGACAGGTCCTACACAGAGACAGAGGACAGAATAACCTGTTATCTGGTGGACAGACAGACAGACAGGTCCTACACAGAGACAGAGGACAGAATAACCTGTTATCTGGTGGACAGACAGACAGACAGGTCCTACACGGAGACAGAGGACAGAATAACCTGTTATCAGGTGGACAGACAGACAGGTCCTACACAGAGACAGAGGACAGAATAACCTGTTATCTGGTGGACAGACAGACAGACAGGTCCTACACGGAGACAGAGGACAGAATAACCTGTTATCTGGTGGACAGACAGACAGGTCCTACACAGAGACAGAGGACAGAATAACCTGTTATCTGGTGGACAGACAGACAGGTCCTATACAGAGACAGAGGACAGAATAACCTGTTATCTAGTGGACAGACAGACAGGTCCTACACAGAGACAGAGGACAGAATAACCTGTTATCTGGTGGACAGACAGACAGACAGGTCCTACACAGAGACAGAGGACAGAATAACCTGTTATCTGGTGGACAGACAGACAGGTCCTACACAGAGACAGAGGACAGAATAACCTGTTATCTGGTGGACAGACAGACAGGTCCTACACAGAGACAGAGGACAGAATAACCTGTTATCAGGTGGACAGACAGACAGGTCCTACACAGAGACAGAGGACAGAATAACCTGTTACCTGGTGGACAGACAGACAGACAGGTCCTACACGGAGACAGAGGACAGAATAACCTGTTATCTGGTGGCGACAGACAGACAGACAGGTCCTACACAGAGACAGAGGACAGAATAACCTGTTACCTGGTGGACAGACAGACAGACAGGTCCTACACGGAGACAGAGGACAGAATAACCTGTTATCTGGTGGACAGACCGACAGACAGGTCCTACACAGAGACAGAGGACAGAATAACCTGTTATCAGGTGGACAGACAGACAGGTCCTACACGGAGACAGAGGACAGAATAACCTGTTATCTGGTGGACAGACAGACAGACAGGTCCTACACGGAGACAGAGGACAGAATAACCTGTTATCTGGTGGACAGACAGACAGACAGGTCCTACACAGAGACAGAGGACAGAATAACCTGTTATCTGGTGGACAGACAGACAGGTCCTACACAGAGACAGAGGACAGAATAACCTGTTATCTGGTGGACAGACAGACAGACAGGTCCTACACGGAGACAGAGGACAGAATAACCTGTTATCTGGTGGACAGACAGACAGGTCCTACACAGAGACAGAGGACAGAATAACCTGTTATCTGGTGGACAGACAGACAGGTCCTATACAGAGACAGAGGACAGAATAACCTGTTATCTAGTGGACAGACAGACAGGTCCTACACAGAGACAGAGGACAGAATAACCTGTTATCTGGTGGACAGACAGACAGACAGGTCCTACACAGAGACAGAGGACAGAATAACCTGTTATCTGGTGGACAGACAGACAGGTCCTACACAGAGACAGAGGACAGAATAACCTGTTATCAGGTGGACAGACAGACAGGTCCTACACAGAGACAGAGGACAGAATAACCTGTTACCTGGTGGACAGACAGACAGACAGGTCCTACACGGAGACAGAGGACAGAATAACCTGTTATCTGGTGGACAGACAGACAGACAGGTCCTACACAGAGACAGAGGACAGAATAACCTGTTACCTGGTGGACAGACAGACAGACAGGTCCTACACGGAGACAGAGGACAGAATAACCTGTTATCTGGTGGACAGACCGACAGACAGGTCCTACACAGAGACAGAGGACAGAATAACCTGTTATCAGGTGGACAGACAGACAGGTCCTACACGGAGACAGAGGACAGAATAACCTGTTATCTGGTGGACAGACAGACAGACAGGTCCTACACGGAGACAGAGGACAGAATAACCTGTTATCTGGTGGACAGACAGACAGACAGGTCCTACACGGAGACAGAGGACAGAATAACCTGTTATCTGGTGGACAGACAGACAGACAGGTCCTACACAGAGACAGAGGACAGAATAACCTGTTATCTGGTGGACAGACAGACAGGTCCTACACAGAGACAGAGGACAGAATAACCTGTTATCTGGTGGACAGACAGACAGACAGGTCCTACACGGAGACAGAGGACAGAATAACCTGTTATCTGGTGGACAGACAGACAACATACTGTATATCTCACACCTCTATTCCATCTGAGTCTATTATATATTCTGGTTCCTATCATACCTGGTTATGTTCTGGTTCCTATCATACCTGGTTATGTTCTGGTTCCATACCTGGTTATGTTCTGGTTCCTATCATACCTGGTTATGTTCTGGTTCCTACCATACCTGGTTATGTTCTGGTTCCTACCATACCTGGTTATATTCTGGTTCCTACCATACCTGGTTATGTTCTGGTTCCATACCTGGTTATGTTCTGGTTCCATACCTGGTTATGTTCTGGTTCCATACCTGGTTATGTTCTGGTTCCTATCATACCTGGTTATGTTCTGGTTTCTATCATACCTGGTTATGTTCTGGTTCCATACCTGGTTATGTTCTGGTTCCTATCATACCTGGTTATGTTCTGGTTCCTATCATACCTGGTTATGTTCTGGTTCCATACCTGGTTATGTTCTGGTTCCATACCTGGTTATGTTCTGGTTCCTATCATACCTGGTTACATACCTGGTTATGTTCTGGTTCCTACCATACCTGGTTATGTTCTGGTTCCTATCCTACCTGGTTATGTTCTGGTTCCTACCATACCTGGTTATGTTCTGGTTCCATACCTGGTTATGTTCTGGTTCCATACCTGGTTATGTTCTGGTTCCTATCATACCTGGTTACATACCTGGTTATGTTCTGGTTCCTACCATACCTGGTTATGTTCTGGTTCCTACCATACCTGGTTATGTTCTGGTTCCATACCTGGTTATGTTCTGGTTCCTATCATACCTGGTCATGTTCTGGTTTCTACCATACCTGGTTATATTCTGGTTCCATACCTGGTTATGTTCTGGTTCCTACCATACCTGGTTATGTTCTGGTTCCTATCATACCTGGTTATATTCTGGTTCCTATCATACCTGGTTATGTTCTGGTTCCTATCATACCTGGTTATATTCTGGTTCCATACCTGGTTATGTTCTGGTTCCTATCATACCTGGTTATGTTCTGGTTCCTACCATACCTGGTTATGTTCTGGTTCCTATCATACCTGGTTATGTTCTGGTTCCATACCTGGTTATGTTCTGGTTCCTACCATACCTGTTTATGTTCTGGTTCCTACCATACCTGGTTATGTTCTGGTTCCTATCATACCTGGTTATGTTCTGGTTCCTATCATACCTGGTTATATTCTGGTTCCTACCATACCTGGTTATGTTCTGGTTCCTATCATACCTGGTTATGTTCTGGTTCCATACCTGGTTATGTTCTGGTTCCTATCATACCTGGTTATGTTCTGGTTCCATACCTGGTTATGTTCTGGTTCCATACCTGGTTATGTTCTGGTTCCTATCATACCTGGTTATGTTCTGGTTCCTACCATACCTGGTTATGTTCTGGTTCCTATCATACCTGGTTATATTCTGGTTCCTATCATACCTGGTTATGTTCTGGTTCCATACCTGGTTATGTTCTGGTTCCTATCATACCTGGTTATGTTCTGGTTCCTACCATACCTGGTTATATTCTGGTTCCTACCATACCTGGTTATGTTCTGGTTCCTACCATACCTGGTTATATTCTGGTTCCTATCATACCTGGTTATGTTCTGGTTCCTACCATACCTGGTTATGTTCTGGTTCCATACCTGGTTATGTTCTGGTTCCTACCATACCTGGTTATATTCTGGTTCCTACCATACCTGGTTATGTTCTGGTTCCTACCATACCTGGTTATGTTCTGGTTCCTATCATACCTGGTTATGTTCTGGTTCCATACCTGGTTATGTTCTGGTTCCTATCATACCTGGTTATGTTCTGGTTCCTACCATACCTGGTTATGTTCTGGTTCCTATCATACCTGGTTATGTTCTGGTTCCATACCTGGTTATGTTCTGGTTCCTATCATACCTGGTTATGTTCTGGTTCCTATCATACCTGGTTATGTTCTGGTTCCATACCTGGTTATGTTCTGGTTCCTATCATACCTGGTTATGTTCTGGTTCCTACCATACCTGGTTATGTTCTGGTTCCATACCTGGTTATGTTCTGGTTCCTATCATACCTGGTTATGTTCTGGTTCCTATCATACCTGGTTATGTTCTGGTTCCATACCTGGTTATGTTCTGGTTCCTATCATACCTGGTTATGTTCTGGTTCCTACCATACCTGGTTATGTTCTGGTTCCATACCTGGTTATGTTCTGGTTCCATACCTGGTTATGTTCTGGTTCCATACCTGGTTATGTTCTGGTTCCTATCATACCTGGTTATGTTCTGGTTCCTACCATACCTGGTTATGTTCTGGTTCCTACCATACCTGGTTATATTCTGGTTCCTACCATACCTGGTTATGTTCTGGTTCCTATCATACCTGGTTATGTTCTGGTTCCATACCTGGTTATGTTCTGGTTTCTATCATACCTGGTTATGTTCTGGTTCCATACCTGGTTATGTTCTGGTTCCTATCATACCTGGTTATGTTCTGGTTCCTATCATACCTGGTTATGTTCTGGTTCCATACCTGGTTATGTTCTGGTTCCATACCTGGTTATGTTCTGGTTCCTATCATACCTGGTTACATACCTGGTTATGTTCTGGTTCCTACCATACCTGGTTATGTTCTGGTTCCTATCCTACCTGGTTATATTCTGGTTCCTATCATACCTGGTTATGTTCTGGTTCCTATCATACCTGGTTATATTCTGGTTCCATACCTGGTTATGTTCTGGTTCCTATCATACCTGGTTATATTCTGGTTCCATACCTGGTTATGTTCTGGTTCCTATCATACCTGGTTATGTTCTGGTTCCTACCATACCTGGTTATGTTCTGGTTCCTATCATACCTGGTTATGTTCTGGTTCCATACCTGGTTATGTTCTGGTTCCTACCATACCTGGTTATGTTCTGGTTCCTACCATACCTGGTTATGTTCTGGTTCCATACCTGGTTATGTTCTGGTTCCATACCTGGTTATGTTCTGGTTCCATACCTGGTTATGTTCTGGTTTCTACCATACCTGGTTATGTTCTGGTTCCATACCTGGTTATGTTCTGGTTCCTACCATACCTGGTTATGTTCTGGTTTCTACCATACCTGGTTATGTTCTGGTTCCTACCATACCTGGTTATGTTCTGGTTTCTACCATACCTGGTTATGTTCTGGTTCCTATCATACCTGGTTATATTCTGGTTCCTATCATACCTGGTTATGTTCTGGTTTCTACCATACCTGGTTATGTTCTGGTTCCCACCATACCTGGTTATGTTCTGGTTTCTACCATACCTGGTTATGTTCTGGTTCCTATCATACCTGGTTATGTTCTGGTTTCTACCATACCTGGTTATGTTCTGGTTCCTATCATACCTGGTTATATTCTGGTTCCTATCATACCTGGATATGTTCTGGTTCCATACCTGGTTATGTTCTGGTTCCTACCATACCTGGTTATATTCTGGTTCCTATCATACCTGGATATGTTCTGGTTCCATACCTGGTTATGTTCTGGTTCCTATCATACCTGGTTATGTTCTGGTTCCTACCATACCTGGTTATGTTCTGGTTCCTACCATATCTGGTTATGTTCTGGTTCCATACCTGGTTATATTCTGGTTCCTACCATACCTGGTTATATTCTGGTTCCTATCATACCTGGTTATGTTCTGGTTCCATACCTGGTTATGTTCTGGTTCCTACCATACCTGGTTATGTTCTGGTTCCTACCATACCTGGTTATATTCTGGTTCCTACCATACCTGGTTATGTTCTGGTTCCATACCTGGTTATGTTCTGGTTCCTACCATACCTGGTTATGTTCTGGTTCCATACCTGGTTATGTTCTGGTTCCCACCATACCTGGTTATATTCTGGTTCCTATCATACCTGGTTATGTTCTGGTTCCTATCATACCTGGTTATGTTCTGGTTCCATACCTGGTTATGTTCTGGTTCCTATCATACCTGGTTATATTCTGGTTCCTATCATACCTGGTTATGTTCTGGTTCCATACCTGGTTATGTTCTGGTTCCTACCATACCTGGTTATGTTCTGGTTCCTACCATACCTGGTTATGTTCTGGTTCCATACCTGGTTATGTTCTGGTTCCTATCATACCTGGTTATATTCTGGTTCCTACCATACCTGGTTATGTTCTGGTTCCTACCATACCTGGTTATGTTCTGGTTCCTACCATACCTGGTTATGTTCTGGTTCCATACCTGGTTATGTTCTGGTTCCATACCTGGTTATATTCTGGTTCCTACCATACCTGGTTATGTTCTGGTTCCATACCTGGTTATGTTCTGGTTCCTACCATACCTGGTTATGTTCTGGTTCCATACCTGGTTATGTTCTGGTTCCTATCATACCTGGTTATATTCTGGTTCCTACCATACCTGGTTATGTTCTGGTTCCTACCATACCTGGTTATGTTCTGGTTCCTATCATACCTGGTTATGTTCTGGTTCCTACCATACCTGGTTATGTTCTGGTTCCTACCATACCTGGTTATGTTCTGGTTCCCACCATACCTGGTTATATTCTGGTTCCTATCATACCTGGTTATGTTCTGGTTCCTACCATACCTGGTTATGTTCTGGTTCCTACCATACCTGGTTATGTTCTGGTTCCCACCATACCTGGTTATATTCTGGTTCCTATCATACCTGGTTATGTTCTGGTTCCTACCATACCTGGTTATGTTCTGGTTCCTACCATACCTGGTTATGTTCTGGTTCCTATCATACCTGGTTATGTTCTGGTTCCATACCTGGTTATGTTCTGGTTCCTACCATACCTGGTTATGTTCTGGTTCCATACCTGGTTATGTTCTGGTTCCTACCATACCTGGTTATGTTCTGGTTCCATACCTGGTTATGTTCTGGTTCCATACCTGGTTATGTTCTGGTTCCATACCTGGTTATGTTCTGGTTCCTATCATACCTGGTTATGTTCTGGTTCCATACCTGGTTATGTTCTGGTTCCATACCTGGTTATGTTCTGGTTCCATACCTGGTTATGTTCTGGTTCCATACCTGGTTATGTTCTGGATCCATACCTGGTTATGTTCTGGTTCCATACCTGGTTATGTTCTGGTTCCATACCTGGTTATGTTCTGGTTCCTACCATACCTGGTTATGTTCTGGTTCCTACCATACCTGGTTATGTTCTGGTTTCTCCACCATCTGAGTCTTGACGAAACACATGATGTCCTTATAGATCTCCCGGAGCTTCTCAAAGTCCCCACACTGAGGAGGGGCCAGGACAGGACTGGCGACACACAGAGAGAAGATGACATTATTCTCCTGTTACACCAGTCCTACAGTCAATCAGAGGACAGAGGACAGACAGGACTGGAGACACACAGAGAGGATGACATTATTCTCCTGTTACACCAGTCCTACAGTCCATCAGAGGACAGAGGACAGACAGGACTGGAGACACAGAGAGAAGAAGACATTATTCTCCTGTTACACCAGTCCTACAGTCAATCAGAGGACAGACAGGACTGGAGACACACAGAATGAAGTGGTTGGTAATGACTCAACAGCAGGAAGAAACCATTATTCTCCTGTTACACCAGTCCTACAGTCCATCAGAGGACAGAGGACAGACAGGACTGGAGACACACAGAGAGAAGTGGTTGGTAATGACTCAACAGCAGGAAGATGACATTATTCTCCTGTTACACCAGTCCTACAGTCCATCAGAGGACAGAGGACAGACAGGCCTGGAGACACAGAGAGAAGATGACATTATTCTCCTGTTACACCAGTCCTACAGTCCATCAGAGGACAGAGGACAGACAGGCCTGGAGACACAGAGAGAAGATGACATTATTCTCCTGTTACACCAGTCCTACAGTCCATCAGAGGACAGAGGACAGACAGGCCTGGAGACACAGAGAGAAGAAGACATTATTCTCCTGTTACACCAGTCCATCAGAGGACAGAGGACAGACAGGACTGGAGACACACTGAGGATGACATTATTCTCCTGTTACACCAGTCCTACAGTCCATCAGAGGACAGAGGAGCAGGGAAAAGAGACTGAGTAGGGAAGGTGATTATTACGAGAGAGAAAATTGGGACAATCTCAAGAGCATACTCCTTGAGTCCTTTCTCCTCGCCTCCTTCTTAAATCCCATTGGATGAAAAAGCCAGGAGGTCCCTCCCCTCTGACCTTCTCCTCCCAATGGGTTTCGAGAAGGAGGTGAGGAGAGAAGACGCGAGAAGAAAGCCATTGAGATTCCCCCATTGTTATCATAATGGACTCTTCCTACAGAGAGAGAGAGAGGTATGACAGGGGTGTAGGACTGGAAGAAGACAGAGCAGGGGGGGATTATTAAGGGAGAAGATTTTGTCACCCTGACACCAACAGGTACTGTACCACAGTGGTATGGTCAATGACAGGGGACATCTTGAATCAGGTAGACAGGTATGGTCAATGACAGGGGACATCTTGATTCAGGTACACAGGTATGGTCAATGACAGGGGACATCTTGAATCAGGTAGACAGGTATGGTCAATGACAGAGGACATCTTGATTCAGGTACACAGGTATGGTCAATGACAGGGGACATCTTGATTCAGGTAGACAGGTATGGTCAATGACAGGGGACATCTTGATTCAGGTACACAGGTATGGTCAATGACAGGGGACATCTTGAATCAGGTAGACAGGTATGGTCAATGACAGGGGACATCTGGATTCCGGAAGACAGGTATGGTCAATGACAGGGGACATCTTGATTCAGGTAGACAGGTATGGTCAATGACAGGGGACATCTTGAATCAGGTAGACAGGTATGGGCAATGACAGGGGACATCTTGATTCAGGTAGACAGGTATGGTCAATGACATGGGGACATCTTGATTCAGGTAGACAGGTATGGTCAATGACAGGGGACATCTTGATTCTGGTAGACAGGTATGGTCAATGACAGGGGACATCTTGAATCAGGTAGACAGGTATGGTCAATGACAGGGGACATCTTGATTCAGGTAGACAGGTATGGTCAATGACAGGGGACATCTTGATTCAGGTAGACAGGTATGACACCGTGTGTGAGGTGATTTAGTGTCTCTCTCCTCTGTCTGTTGGTTCATTTATTGATTCAGGTAGACAGGTATGACACCGTGTGTGAGGTGATTTAGTGTCTCTCTCCTCTGTCTGTTGGTTCATTTATTGATTCAGGTAGACAGGTATGACACCGTGTGTGAGGTGATTTAGTGTCTCTCTCCTCTGTCTGTTGGTTCATTTATTGATTCAGGTAGACAGGTATGACACCGTGTGTGAGGTGATTTAGTGTCCCTCTCCTCTGTCTGTTGGTTCATTGATTGTCCAGGGAGGCCTACAGTTAGTTAGCCTACAATTATAGTGAATTTGTTTTTGATTAGCTTACTAATAGGGATGTGTTTTATATTTTCATAATGAATTGGGCGACACTATAGCTACAGTATATCTCACCACCGTGCGTTTCCATATCCTCTCTCTCTCTCCTTCAGTCCTTTCTCCAGCGAGCAGAGAGGCTGTCAACAGTTTAGTGGAATATGTTTCATAGCGAAAACATGTTACTATCGATGTTCCTCAACATATTTAATTTGGTTAAGCACTGGGTAGCTGCAGGAACAGGGCTGGAGAGACCATGGCATACAGAGTACTGGGTAGCTGCAGGAACAGGGTTGGAGAGACCATGTCATACAGAGTACTGGGTAGCTGCAGGAACAGGGCTGGAGAGACCATGTCATACAGAGTACTGGGTAGCTGCAGGAACAGGGTTGGAGAGCCCATGGCATACAGAGCACTGGGTAGCTGCAGGAACAGGGTAGGAGAGACCATGGCATACAGAGCACTGGGTAGCTGCAGGAACAGGGTTGGAGAGCCCATGGCATACAGAGCACTGGGTAGCTGCAGGAACAGGGTAGGAGAGACCATGGCATACAGAGTACTGGGTAGCTGCAGGAACAGGGTAGGAGAGACCATGGCATACAGAGTACTGGGTAGCTGCAGGAACAGGGTAGGAGAGACCATGGCATACAGAGTACTGGGTAGCTGCAGGAACAGGGTAGGAGAGCCCATGGCATACAGAGCACTGGGTAGCTGCAGGAACAGGGTTGGAGAGACCATGGCATACAGAGTACTGGGTAGCTGCAGGAACAGGGCTGGAGAGACCATGGCATACAGAGTACTGGGTAGCTGCAGGAACAGGGTAGGAGAGACCATGGCATACAGAGTACTGGGTAGCTGCAGGAACAGGGTAGGAGAGACCATGGCATACAGAGCACTGGGTAGCTGCAGGAACAGGGTAGGAGAGACCATGGCATACAGAGCACTGGGTAGCTGCAGGAACAGGGTAGGAGAGACCATGGCATACAGAGCACTGGGTAGCTGCAGGAACAGGGTAGGAGAGACCATGGCATACAGAGTACTGGGTAGCTGCAGGAACAGGGTAGGAGAGACCATGGCATACAGAGTACTGGGTAGGAACAGGGTAGGAGAGACCATGGCATACAGAGTACTGGGTAGCTGCAGGAACAGGGTTGGAGAGACCATGGCATACAGAGCACTGGGTAGCTGCAGGAACAGGGTAGGAGAACCATGGCATACAGAGTACTGGGTAGGAACAGGGTAGGAGAGACCATGGCATACAGAGTACTGGGTAGCTGCAGGAACAGGGTAGGAGAGACCATGGCATACAGAGTACTGGGTAGCTGCAGGAACAGGGTAGGAGAGACCATGGCATACAGAGTACTGGGTAGCTGCAGGAACAGGGTAGGAGAGACCATGGCATACAGAGTACTGGGTAGCTGCAGGAACAGGGTAGGAGAGACCATGGCATACAGAGTACTGGGTAGCTGCAGGAACAGGGTAGGAGAGACCATGGCATACAGAGCACTGGGTAGCTGCAGGAACAGGGTAGGAGAGACCATGGCATACAGAGTACTGGGTAGCTGCAGGAACAGGGTAGGAGAGACCATGGAATACAGAGTACTGGGTAGCTGCAGGAACAGGGTAGGAGAGACCATGGCATACAGAGTACTGGGTAGCTGCAGGAACAGGGTAGGAGAGACCATGGCATACAGAGCACTGGGTAGCTGCAGGAACAGGGTAGGAGAGACCATGGCATACAGAGCACTGGGTAGCTGCAGGAACAGGGTAGGAGAGACCATGGCATACAGAGCACTGGGTAGCTGCAGGAACAGGGTAGGAGAGACCATGGCATACAGAGTACTGGGTAGCTGCAGGAACAGGGTAGGAGAGACCATGGCATACAGAGCACTGGGTAGCTGCAGGAACAGGGTAGGAGAGACCATGTCATACAGAGTACTGGGTAGCTGCAGGAACAGGGTAGGAGAGACCATGGCATACAGAGCACTGGGTAGCTGCAGGAACAGGGTAGGAGAGACCATGGCATACAGAGCACTGGGTAGCTGCAGGAACAGGGTAGGAGAGACCATGGCATACAGAGTACTGGGTAGCTGCAGGAACAGGGTAGGAGAGACCATGGCATACAGAGCACTGGGTAGCTGCAGAAACAGGGTAGGAGACACCATGTCATACAGAGTACTGGGTAGCTGCAGGAACAGGGTAGGAGAGACCATGGCATACAGAGCACTGGGTAGCTGCAGGAACAGGGTAGGAGAGACCATGGCATACAGAGCACTGGGTAACTGCAGGAACAAGGTAGGAGAGACCATGGCATACAGAGTACTGGGTAGCTGCAGGAACAGGGTAGGAGAGACCATGGCATACAGAGCACTGGGTAGCTGCAGGAACAGGGTAGGAGAGACCATGGCATACAGAGTACTGGGTAGCTGCAGGAACAGGGTAGGAGAGACCATGGCATACAGAGCACTGGGTAGCTGCAGGAACAGGGTTGGAGAGACCATGGCATACAGAGTACTGGGTAGCTGCAGGAACAGGGTAGGAGAGACCATGGCATACAGAGTACTGGGTAGCTGCAGGAACAGGGTTGGAGAGCCCATGGCATACAGAGTACTGGGTAGCTGCAGGAACAGGGTAGGAGAGACCATGGCATACAGAGTACTGGGTAGCTGCAGGAACAGGGTAGGAGAGACCATGTCATACAGAGTACTGGGTAGCTGCAGGAACAGGGTAGGAGAGACCATGTCATACAGAGTACTGGGTAGCTGCAGGAACAGGGTTGGAGAGACCATGGCATACAGAGCACTGGGTAGCTGCAGGAACAGGGTAGGAGAGCCCATGGCATACAGAGTACTGGGTAGCTGCAGGAACAGGGTAGGAGAGACCATGGCATACAGAGCACTGGGTAGCTGCAGGAACAGGGTAGGAGAGACCATGGCATACAGAGTACTGGGTTGCTGCAGGAACAGGGTAGGAGAGACCATGGCATACAGAGCACTGGGTAGCTGCAGGAACAGGGTTGGAGAGACCATGGCATACAGAGTACTGGGTAGCTGCAGGAACAGGG
Organism: Salvelinus fontinalis; assembly: GCF_029448725.1. Lineage (NCBI taxonomy): Eukaryota > Metazoa > Chordata > Actinopteri > Salmoniformes > Salmonidae > Salvelinus > Salvelinus fontinalis. The sequence goes on along the minus strand of NC_074703.1, from coordinate 1,297,697 downwards.
TAGGAGAGACCATGGCATACAGAGTACTGGGTAGCTGCAGGAACAGGGTTGGAGAGCCCATGGCATACAGAGTACTGGGTAGCTGCAGGAACAGGGTAGGAGAGACCATGGCATACAGAGTACTGGGTAGCTGCAGGAACAGGGTAGGAGAGACCATGTCATACAGAGTACTGGGTAGCTGCAGGAACAGGGTAGGAGAGACCATGTCATACAGAGTACTGGGTAGCTGCAGGAACAGGGTTGGAGAGACCATGGCATACAGAGCACTGGGTAGCTGCAGGAACAGGGTAGGAGAGCCCATGGCATACAGAGTACTGGGTAGCTGCAGGAACAGGGTAGGAGAGACCATGGCATACAGAGCACTGGGTAGCTGCAGGAACAGGGTAGGAGAGACCATGGCATACAGAGTACTGGGTAGGAACAGGGTAGGAGAGCCCATGGCATACAGAGCACTGGGTAGCTGCAGGAACAGGGTTGGAGAGACCATGGCATACAGAGCACTGGGTAGCTGCAGGAACAGGGTAGGAGAGACCATGGCATACAGAGCACTGGGTAGCTGCAGGAACAGGGTTGGAGAGACCATGGCATACAGAGCACTGGGTAGCTGCAGGAACAGGGTAGGAGAGACCATGGCATACAGAGCACTGGGTAGCTGCAGGAACAGGGTAGGAGAGACCATGGCATACAGAGCACTGGGTAGCTGCAGGAACAGGGTAGGAGAGACCATGGCATACAGAGTACTGGGTAGGAACAGGGTAGGAGAGCCCATGTCATACAGAGTACTGGGTAGCTGCAGGAACAGGGTAGGAGAGACCATGTCATACAGAGCACTGGGTAGCTGCAGGAACAGGGTAGGAGTGACCATGTCATACAGAGTACTGGGTAGCTGCAGGAACAGGGTTGGAGAGACCATGGCATACAGAGCACTGGGTAGCTGCAGGAACAGGGTAGGAGAGACCATGGCATACAGAGTACTGGGTAGCTGCAGGAACAGGGTAGGAGAGACCATGGCATACAGAGTACTGGGTAGCTGCAGGAACAGGGTAGGAGAGACCATGGCATACAGAGTACTGGGTAGCTGCAGGAACAGGGTAGGAGAGACCATGTCATACAGAGCACTGGGTAGCTGCAGGAACAGGGTAGGAGAGACCATGGCATACAGAGTACTGGGTAGCTGCAGGAACAGGGTTGGAGAGACCATGGCATACAGAGTACTGGGTAGCTGCAGGAACAGGGTAGGAGAGACCATGGCATACAGAGCACTGGGTAGCTGCAGGAACAGGGTAGGAGAGACCATGGCATACAGAGCACTGGGTAGCTGCAGGAACAGGGTAGGAGAGACCATGGCATACAGAGTACTGGGTAGCTGCAGGAACAGGGTAGGAGAGACCATGGCATACAGAGCACTGGGTAGCTGCAGGAACAGGGTAGGAGAGACCATGTCATACAGAGTACTGGGTAGCTGCAGGAACAGGGTAGGAGAGACCATGGCATACAGAGCACTGGGTAGCTGCAGGAACAGGGTAGGAGAGACCATGGCATACAGAGCACTGGGTAGCTGCAGGAACAGGGTAGGAGAGACCATGGCATACAGAGTACTGGGTAGCTGCAGGAACAGGGTAGGAGAGACCATGGCATACAGAGCACTGGGTAGCTGCAGAAACAGGGTAGGAGACACCATGTCATACAGAGTACTGGGTAGCTGCAGGAACAGGGTAGGAGAGACCATGGCATACAGAGCACTGGGTAGCTGCAGGAACAGGGTAGGAGAGACCATGGCATACAGAGCACTGGGTAACTGCAGGAACAAGGTAGGAGAGACCATGGCATACAGAGTACTGGGTAGCTGCAGGAACAGGGTAGGAGAGACCATGGCATACAGAGCACTGGGTAGCTGCAGGAACAGGGTAGGAGAGACCATGGCATACAGAGTACTGGGTAGCTGCAGGAACAGGGTAGGAGAGACCATGGCATACAGAGCACTGGGTAGCTGCAGGAACAGGGTTGGAGAGACCATGGCATACAGAGTACTGGGTAGCTGCAGGAACAGGGTAGGAGAGACCATGGCATACAGAGTACTGGGTAGCTGCAGGAACAGGGTTGGAGAGCCCATGGCATACAGAGTACTGGGTAGCTGCAGGAACAGGGTAGGAGAGACCATGGCATACAGAGTACTGGGTAGCTGCAGGAACAGGGTAGGAGAGACCATGTCATACAGAGTACTGGGTAGCTGCAGGAACAGGGTAGGAGAGACCATGTCATACAGAGTACTGGGTAGCTGCAGGAACAGGGTTGGAGAGACCATGGCATACAGAGCACTGGGTAGCTGCAGGAACAGGGTAGGAGAGCCCATGGCATACAGAGTACTGGGTAGCTGCAGGAACAGGGTAGGAGAGACCATGGCATACAGAGCACTGGGTAGCTGCAGGAACAGGGTAGGAGAGACCATGGCATACAGAGTACTGGGTAGGAACAGGGTAGGAGAGCCCATGGCATACAGAGCACTGGGTAGCTGCAGGAACAGGGTTGGAGAGACCATGGCATACAGAGCACTGGGTAGCTGCAGGAACAGGGTAGGAGAGACCATGGCATACAGAGCACTGGGTAGCTGCAGGAACAGGGTTGGAGAGACCATGGCATACAGAGCACTGGGTAGCTGCAGGAACAGGGTAGGAGAGACCATGGCATACAGAGCACTGGGTAGCTGCAGGAACAGGGTAGGAGAGACCATGGCATACAGAGCACTGGGTAGCTGCAGGAACAGGGTAGGAGAGACCATGGCATACAGAGTACTGGGTAGGAACAGGGTAGGAGAGCCCATGTCATACAGAGTACTGGGTAGCTGCAGGAACAGGGTAGGAGAGACCATGTCATACAGAGCACTGGGTAGCTGCAGGAACAGGGTAGGAGAGACCATGGCATACAGAGTACTGGGTAGCTGCAGGAACAGGGTTGGAGAGACCATGGCATACAGAGCACTGGGTAGCTGCAGGAACAGGGTAGGAGAGACCATGGCATACAGAGTACTGGGTAGCTGCAGGAACAGGGTAGGAGAGACCATGGCATACAGAGCACTGGGTAGCTGCAGGAACAGGGTTGGAGAGACCATGGCATACAGAGTACTGGGTAGCTGCAGGAACAGGGTAGGAGAGACCATGGCATACAGAGTACTGGGTAGCTGCAGGAACAGGGTTGGAGAGACCATGGCATACAGAGTACTGGGTAGCTGCAGGAACAGGGTAGGAGAGACCATGGCATACAGAGTACTGGGTAGGAACAGGGTAGGAGAGCCCATGTCATACAGAGTACTGGGTAGCTGCAGGAACAGGGTAGGAGAGACCATGTCATACAGAGCACTGGGTAGCTGCAGGAACAGGGTAGGAGAGACCATGTCATACAGAGTACTGGGTAGCTGCAGGAACAGGGTTGGAGAGACCATGGCATACAGAGCACTGGGTAGCTGCAGGAACAGGGTAGGAGAGACCATGGCATACAGAGTACTGGGTAGCTGCAGGAACAGGGTAGGAGAGACCATGGCATACAGAGCACTGGGTAGCTGCAGGAACAGGGTTGGAGAGACCATGGCATACAGAGCACTGGGTAGCTGCAGGAACAGGGTAGGAGAGACCATGGCATACAGAGTACTGGGTAGCTGCAGGAACAGGGTAGGAGAGACCATGGCATACAGAGCACTGGGTAGCTGCAGGAACAGGGTTGGAGAGACCATGGCATACAGAGTACTGGGTAGCTGCAGGAACAGGGTAGGAGAGACCATGGCATACAGAGTACTGGGTAGCTGCAGGAACAGGGTTGGAGAGACCATGGCATACAGAGTACTGGGTAGCTGCAGGAACAGGGTTGGAGAGACCATGGCATAGAGAGTACTGGGTAGCTGCAGGAACAGGGTTGGAGAGCCCATGGCATACAGAGTACTGGGTAGCTGCAGGAACAGGGTTGGAGAGCCCATGGCATACAGAGCACTGGGTAGCTGCAGGAACAGGGTAGGAGAGACCATGGCATACAGAGCACTGGGTAGCTGCAGGAACAGGGTAGGAGAGACCATGGCATACAGAGTACTGGGTAGCTGCAGGAACAGGGTTGGAGAGACCATGGCATACAGAGTACTGGGTAGCTGCAGGAACAGGGTAGGAGAGCCCATGGCATACAGAGTACTGGGTAGCTGCAGGAACAGGGTTGGAGAGACCATGGCATACAGAGTACTGGGTAGGAACAGGGTAGGAGAGCCCATGTCATACAGAGTACTGGGTAGCTGCAGGAACAGGGTTGGAGAGACCATGGCATACAGAGTACTGGGTAGCTGCAGGAACAGGGTTGGAGAGACCATGGCATACAGAGTACTGGGTAGCTGCAGGAACAGGGTAGGAGAGACCATGGCATACAGAGCACTGGGTAGGAACAGGGTAGGAGAGCCCATGTCATACAGAGTACTGGGTAGCTGCAGGAACAGGGTTGGAGAGACCATGGCATACAGAGTACTGGGTAGCTGCAGGAACAGGGCTGGAGAGACCATGGCATACAGAGCACTGGGTAGCTGCAGGAACAGGGTAGGAGAGCCCATGGCATACAGAGCACTGGGTAGCTGCAGGAACAGGGTTGGAGAGACCATGGCATACAGAGTACTGGGTAGCTGCAGGAACAGGGTAGGAGAGACCATGGCATACAGAGTACTGGGTAGCTGCAGGAACAGGGCTGGAGAGACCATGGCATACAGAGTACTGGGTAGCTGCAGGAACAGGGTAGGAGAGACCATGGCATACAGAGTACTGGGTAGCTGCAGGAACAGGGCTGGAGAGACCATGGCATACAGAGTACTGGTCCTACTGTTACTCAGCCCAGACTCCCAGTCCTACTGTTACTCAGCCCAGACTCCCAGTCCTACTGCTACTCAGCCCAGACTCCCAATCCTACTGTTACTCAGCCCAGACTCCCAGTCCTACTGTTACTCAGCCCAGACTCCCAGTCCTACTGTTACTCAGCCCAGACTCCCAGTCCTACTGCTACTCAGCCCAGACTCCCAGTCCTACTGTTACTCAGCCCAGACTCCCAGTCCTACTGTTACTCAGCCCAGACTCCCAGTCCTACTGTTACTCAGCCCAGACTCCCAGTCCTACTGTTACTCAGCCCAGACTCCCAGTCCTACTGTTACTCAGCCCAGACTCCCAGTCCTACTGCTACTCAGCCCAGACTCCCAGTCCTACTGTTACTCAGCCCAGACTCCCAATCCTACTGTTACTCAGCCCAGACTCCCAGTCCTACTGTTACTCAGCCCAGACTCCCAGTCCTACTGTTACTCAGCCCAGACTCCCAATCCTACTGTTACTCAGCCCAGACTCCCAGTCCTACTGTTACTCAGCCCAGACTCCCAATCCTTCTGTTACTCAGCCCAGACTCCCAATCCTACTGTTACTCAGCCCAGACTCCCAATCCTACTGTTACTCAGCCCAGACTCCCAGTCCTACTGTTACTCAGCCCAGACTCCCAGTCCTACTGCTACTCAGCCCAGACTCCCACTCCTACTGTTACTCAGCCCAGACTCCCACTCCTACTGTTACTCAGCCCAGACTCCCAGTCCTACTGCTACTCAGCCCAGACTCCCAGTCCCACTGCTACTCAGCCCAGACTCCCAGTCCTACTGTTACTCAGCCTAGACTCCCAGTCCTACTGCTACTCAGCCCAGACTCCCAGTCCTACTGCTACTCAGCCCAGACTCCCAGTCCTACTGCTACTCATCCCAGACTCCCAGTCCTACTGCTACTCAGCCCAGACTCCCAGTCCTACTGCTACTCAGCCCAGACTCCCAGTCCTACAGTTACTCAGCCCAGACTCCCAGTCCTACTGCTACTCAGCCCAGACTCCCAGTCCTACTGCTACTCAGCCCAGACTCCCAGTCCCACTGCTACTCAGCCCAGACTCCCAGTCCTACTGCTACTCAGCCCAGACTCCCACTCCTACTGCTACTCAGCCCAGACTCCCAGTCCTACTGCTACTCAGCCCAGACTCCCAGTCCTACTGCTACTCAGCCCAGACTCCCAGTCCTACTGTTACTCAGCCCAGACTCCCAGTCCCACTGCTACTCAGCCCAGACTCCCAGTCCTACTGCTACTCAGCCCAGACTCCCACTCCTACTGCTACTCAGCCCAGACTCCCAGTCCTACTGTTACTCAGCCCAGACTCCCAGTCCTACTGTTACTCAGCCTAGACTCCCAGTCCTACTGCTACTCAGCCCAGACTCCCACTCCTACTGCTACTTAGCCCAGACTCCCAGTCCTACTGCTACTCAGCCCAGACTCCCAGTCCTACTGCTACTCAGCCCAGACTCCCAGTCCTACTGCTACTCAGCCCAGACTCCCAGTCCTACTGCTACTCAGCCCAGACTCCCAGTCCCACTGCTACTCAGCCCAGACTCCCAGTCCTACTGCTACTCAGCCCAGACTCCCACTCCTACTGCTACTCAGCCCAGACTCCCAGTCCTACTGCTACTCAGCCCAGACTCCCAGTCCTACTGCTACTCAGCCCAGACTCCCAGTCCTACTGTTGCAGTGTGTGCATGCTTGTGTCTTTCTCTCTCGTTCTCTCTACCAGGTTCCCAGTCCTGCTGTGGCAGCCTGGGCTGTTGTCCCTCTCTCTCTCTACCAGGCTCCTGGTCTGAGAAGCAGTATAGCGATGGTTCTCTCTCTCTCTCTCTCTCTCTCTCTCTCTCTCTCTCAGGCTCCTGGTCTGAGTAGCAGTATAGCGATGGTTCTCGCTCTCTCTCTCTCTCTCTCTCTCTCTCTCTCTCTCTCTCCTCTCTCTCTCTCTCTCTCTCTCTCTCTCTCTCTCTCTCTCTCTCTCTCTCTCTCTCTCTCTCTCTCTCTCTCTCTCTCTCTCTCTCTCTCTCTCTCTCTCTCTCTCTCTCTCTCTCTCTCTCTCTCTCTCTCTCTCTCTCTCTCTCTCTCTCTCTCTCTCTCTCTCTCTCTCTCTCTCTCTCTCTCTCTCTCTCTCTCTCTCTCTCAGGCTCCTGGTCTGAGTAGCAGTATAGCGATGGTTGTCTCTCTCTCTCTACCAGGTTTTCACTCTGAATAAAGTCTAATTACAGTGACTCATCGGGGTGTTAATATACACTTGTCAGTTGTCACCGATAGCAGAATATTCTGTCTGTATGGGACCTACTGAATGTTTAATACAAATGACTCATTTGGTGTTGTTGAGTAAATCAATTTTCAATCAATTTTATTTTATATAGCCCTTCGTACATCAGATAATATCTCGAAGTGCTGTACAGAAACCCAGCCTAAAACCCCAAACAGCTAGAATGCAGGTGTAGAAGCACGGTGGCTAGGAAAAACTCCCTAGAAAGGCCAAAACCTAGGAAGAAACCTAGAGAGGAACCAGGCTATGAGGGGTGGCCAGTCCTCTTCTGGCTGTGCCGGGTGGAGATTATAACAGAACTAAATGATAGATTGGTAACACCACTGCCATACTGTGATAGATAGCAGGACAGTGCCTAAGGCTGGTTGGCAGGGTTATGTGAATGTGACTTCATGAATTACCATATGAGTTCAACTAATGTATCTATGTGTGTTTTCTGGTGGATGGGAGTCAGAGGTTCTGTATCGAATCTTCCATTCCTCTCAAAACACTTAGAAAAAGCTGTTGCGCGGCAACTCACTGCCTTCCTGAAGACAAACAATGTATACAAAATGCTTCAGTCTGGTTTTAGACCCCATCGTAGCATTGAGACTGCACTGTTGAAGGTGGTAAATGACCTTTCAATGGCGTCAGACCGAGGCTCTGCATCTGTCCTCGTGCTGCTTTTGATACCATCGATCACCACATTCTTCTGGAGAGATTGGAAACCCAAATTGGTCTACACGGACAAGTTCTGGCCTGGTTTAGATCTTACCTGTCGGAAAGAAATCAGTTTGTCTCTGTGAATGGTCTGTCCTCTGACAAATCAACTGTACATTTCGGTGTTCCTCAAGGATCCGTTTTAGGACCACTATTGTTTTCACTATATATTTTACCTCTTGGGGATGTTATTCGAAAGCATAATGTTAACTTTCACTGCTATGCGGATGACACACAGCTGTACATTTCGATGAAACATGATGAAGACCCAAAATGTCCCTCCCTGGAAGCCTGTGTTTCAGACATTATGAAGTGGATGGCGGCAAACTTTCTACTTTTAAACTCGGACAAAACAGAGATGATAGTTCTAGGTCCCAAGAAAACAAAGAGATCGTCTGTTGAATCTGACAATTCATCTTGATGGTTGTAAAGTCGTCTCAAATAAAACTGTGAAGGACCTCGGCGTTACTCTGGACCCTGATCTCTCTTTTGACGAACATATCAAGACTGTTTCAAGTACAGATTTTTTTCCATCTACGTAACATTGCAAAAATCAGAAATTTTCTGTCCAAAAATGATGCAGAAAAATGTATCCATGCTTTTGTTACTTCTAGGTTAGACTACTGCAATGCTCTACTTTCCGGCTACCCGGATAAAGCACTAAATAAACTTCAGTTAGTGCTAAATACGGCTGCTAGAATCCTGACTACAACCAAAAAAGTTGATCATATTACTCCAGTGCTAGCTTCCCTACACTGGCTTCCTGTTAAGGCAAGGGCTGATTTCAAGGTTTTACTGTTAACCTACAAAGCGTTACGTGGGCTTGCTCCTACCTATCTTTCCGAGTTGGTCCTGCCGTACATACCTACACGTACGCTACGGTCACAAGATGCAGGCCTCCTAATTGTCCCTAGAATTTCTAAGCAAACAGCTGGAGGCAGGGCTTTCTCCTATAGATCTCCATTGTTATGGAATGGTCTGCCTACCCATGTGAGAGACGCAGACTCGGTCTCAACCTTTAAGTCTTTACTGAAGACTCATCTCTTCAGTGGGTCATATGATTGAGTGTAGTCTGGCCCAGGAGTGTGAAGGTGAACGGAAAGGCTCTGGAGCAACGAACCGCCCTTGCTGTCTCTGGCTGGCCGGTTCCCCTCTCTCCACTGGGTTTCTCTGCCTCTAACCCTATTACAGGGGCTGAGTCACTGGCTTACTGGTGCTCTTTCATGCCGTCCCTGGGAGGGGTGCGTCACTTGAGTGGGTTGAGTCACTGACGTGATCTTCCTGTCTGGGTTGGCGCCCCCCCCCCTTGGTTTGTGCCGTGGCGGAGATCTTTGTGGGCTATACTCGGCCTTGTCTCAGGATGGTAAGTTGGTGGTTGAAGATATCCCTCTAGTGGTGTGGGGGCTGTGCTTTGACAAAGTGGGTGGCGTTATATCCTGCCTGTTTGGCCCTGTCCGGGGGTATCATCGGATGGGGCCAAAGTGTCTCCTGACCCCTCCTGTCTCAGCCTCCAGTATTTATGCTGCAGTAGTTTATGTGTCGGGGGGCTAGGGTCAGTCTGTTATATCTGGAGTACTTCTCCTGTCTTATCCGGTGTCCTGTGTGAATTTAAGTATGCTCTCTCTAATTCTCTCCTTCTCTCTCTCGGAGGACCTGAGCCCTAGGACCATGCGTCAGGACTACCGGGCATGATGACTCCTTGCTGTCCCCAGTCCACCTGGCCGTGCTGCTGCTCCAGTTTCAACTGTTCTGCCTGTGGCTATGGAACCCTGACCTGTTTCACCGGACGTGCTACCTTGTCCCAGACCTGCTGTTTTCAACTCTCTAGAGACAGCAGGAGCGGTAGAGATACTCTGAATGATCGGCTATGAAAAGCCAACTGACATTTACTTCTGAGTTGCTGACTTGCTGCACCTTCGACAACTACTGTGATTATTATGAACATTTGAACATCTTGGCCATGTTCTGTTACAATCTCCACCCGGCACAGCCAGAAGAGGACTGGCCACCCCTCATAGCCTGGTTCCTCTCTCAGTTTCATCCTAGGTTCCTGCCTTTCTAGGGAGTTTTTCCTAGCCACCGTGCTTCTACACCTGCATTGCTTGGTGTTTGGGGTTTTAGGGCTGGGTTTCTGTACAGCACTTTGAGATATCAGCTGATGTAAGGAAGGGATTTATAAATACATTTGATTGATTGATATTTGACGACACTGAAGGACACCATTCCAGGTGATTCCAGGTGACATCTTACTGTATTGACAGCTGTGTAATTAAATCAGCGTAATGTAATATGTGAATCTACCTGTCGTCTGAAGCAGAGTCCATCTCTTTCTTCACCACATCATAGGCATCCTGAAGCAGGTCCTGACAACAAACAAACAAACAAACAAACAACATTCTGGAACGGTTGTAACAACATGGCTGAAACAAGCGGAAGCTACAAGCTGTAGATCAGCCAGCCTCCCGTCCATCACTATGGGGTCACTGTTCCATCCATCACTATGGGGTCTCTGTTCCATTTCTCCAGTGGTATGACTGTCTGTCTTTCATCACTATGGGGTCTCTGTTCCATTTCTCCAGTGGTATGACTGTCTTCCATCACTATGGGGTCTCTGTTCCATTTCTCCAGTGGTATGACTGTCTGTCTTCCCTCCATCACTATGGGGTCTCTGTTCCATTTCTCCAGTGGTATGACTGTCTGTCTTCCATCACTATGGGGTCTCTGTTCCATTTCTCCAGTGGTATGACTGTCTTCCATCCATCACTATGGGGTCTCTGTTCCATTTCTCCAGTGGTATGACTGTCTGTCTTCCATCACTATGGGGTCTCTGTTCCATTTCTCCAGTGGTATGACTGTCTGTCTTCCATCACTATGGGGTCTCTGTTCCATTTCTCCAGTGGTATGACTGTCTGTCTTCCATCACTATGGGGTCTCTGTTCCATTTCTCCAGTGGTATGACTGTCTGTCTTCCATCACTATGGGGTCTCTGTTCCATTTCTCCAGTGGTATGACTGTCTGTCTTCCATCACTATGGGGTCTCTGTTCCATTTCTCCAGTGGTATGACTGTCTTCCATCACTATGGGGTCTCTGTTCCATTTCTCCAGTGGTATGACTGTCTTCCCTCCATCACTATGGGGTCTCTGTTCCATTTCTCCAGTGGTATGACTGTCTTCCCTCACTATGGGGTCTCTGTTCCATTTCTCCAGTGGTATGACTGTCTGTCTCCCCTCCATCACTATGGGGTCTCTGTTCCATTTCTCCAGTGGTATGACTGTCTTCCCTCCATCACTATGGGGTCTCTGTTCCATTTCTCCAGTGGTATGACTGTCTGTCATCCATCACTATGGGGTCTCTGTTCCATTTCTCCAGTGGTATGACTGTCTTCCATCACTATGGGGTCTCTGTTCCATTTCTCCAGTGGTATGACTGTCTGTCATCCATCACTATGGGGTCTCTGTTCCATTTCTCCAGTGGTATGACTGTCTGTCATCCATCACTATGGGGTCTCTGTTCCATTTCTCCAGTGGTATGACTGTCTGTCTTCCATCACTATGGGGTCTCTGTTCCATTTCTCCAGTGGTATGACTGTCTGTCTTCCATCACTATGGGGTCTCTGTTCCATTTCTCCAGTGGTATGACTGTCTGTCTTCCCTCACTATGGGGTCTCTGTTCCATTTCTCCAGTGGTATGACTGTCTTCCATCACTATGGGGTCTCTGTTCCATTTCTCCAGTGGTATGACTGTCTGTCTCCATCACTATGGGGTCTCTGTTCCATTTCTCCAGTGGTATGACTGTCTGTCTTCCATCACTATGGGGTCTCTGTTCCATTTCTCCAGTGGTATGACTGTCTGTCTTCCATCACTATGGGGTCTCTGTTCCATTTCTCCAGTGGTATGACTGTCTGTCTCCCCTCCATCACTATGGGGTCTCTGTTCCATTTCTCCAGTGGTATGACTGTCTTCCATCACTATGGGGTCTCTGTTCCATTTCTCCAGTGGTATGACTGTCTTCCATCACTATGGGGTCTCTGTTCCATTTCTCCAGTGGTATGACTGTCTGTCTTCCATCACTATGGGGTCTCTGTTCCATTTCTCCAGTGGTATGACTGTCTTCCATCACTATGGGGTCTCTGTTCCATTTCTCCAGTGGTATGACTGTCTGTCTTCCCTCCATCACTATGGGGTCTCTGTTCCATTTCTCCAGTGGTATGACTGTCTTCCATCACTATGGGGTCTCTGTTCCATTTCTCCAGTGGTATGACTGTCTGTCTTCCATCACTATGGGGTCTCTGTTCCATTTCTCCAGTGGTATGACTGTCTGTCTCCCCTCCATCACTATGGGGTCTCTGTTCCATTTCTCCAGTGGTATGACTGTCTGTCTTCCCTCCATCACTATGGGGTCTCTGTTCCATTTCTCCAGTGGTATGACTGTCTTCCATCACTATGGGGTCTCTGTTCCATTTCTCCAGTGGTATGACCGTCTTCCATCACTATGGGGTCTCTGTTCCATTTCTCCAGTGGTATGACTGTCTGTCTTCCATCACTATGGGGTCTCTGTTCCATTTCTCCAGTGGTATGACTGTCTGTCTTCCATCACTATGGGGTCTCTGTTCCATTTCTCCAGTGGTATGACTGTCTTCCATCACTATGGGGTCTCTGTTCCATTTCTCCAGTGGTATGACTGTCTTCCATCACTATGGGGTCTCTGTTCCATTTCTCCAGTGGTATGACTGTCTGTCTTCCATCACTATGGGGTCTCTGTTCCATTTCTCCAGTGGTATGACTGTCTTCCATCCATCACTATGGGGTCTCTGTTCCATTTCTCCAGTGGTATGACTGTCTTCCATCCATCACTATGGGGTCTCTGTTCCATTTCTCCAGTGGTATGACTGTCTTCCATCCATCACTATGGGGTCTCTGTTCCATTTCTCCAGTGGTATGACTGTCCTCCATCACTATGGGGTCTCTGTTCCATTTCTCCAGTGGTATGACTGTCTGTCTTCCCTCCCTCACTATGGGGTCTCTGTTCCATTTCTCCAGTGGTATGACTGTCTGTCTCCCATCACTATGGGGTCTCTGTTCCATTTCTCCAGTGGTATGACTGTCTTCCATCCATCACTATGGGGTCTCTGTTCCATTTCTCCAGTGGTATGACTGTCTTCCATCCATCACTATGGGGTCTCTGTTCCATTTCTCCAGTGGTATGACTGTCTTCCCTCCATCACTATGGGGTCTCTGTTCCATTTCTCCAGTGGTATGACTGTCTTCCATCACTATGGGGTCTCTGTTCCATTTCTCCAGTGGTATGACTGTCTGTCTTCCATCACTATGGGGTCTCTGTTCCATTTCTCCAGTGGTATGACTGTCTGTCTTCCCTCCATCACTATGGGGTCTCTGTTCCATTTCTCCAGTGGTATGACTGTCTTCCATCACTATGGGGTCTCTGTTCCATTTCTCCAGTGGTATGACTGTCTTCCATCACTATGGGGTCTCTGTTCCATTTCTCCAGTGGTATGACTGTCTGTCTTCCATCACTATGGGGTCTCTGTTCCATTTCTCCAGTGGTATGACTGTCTGTCTTCCCTCACTATGGGGTCTCTGTTCCATTTCTCCAGTGGTATGACTGTCTGTCTTCCATCACTATGGGGTCTCTGTTCCATTTCTCCAGTGGTATGACTGTCTGTCTTCCATCACTATGGGGTCTCTGTTCCATTTCTCCAGTGGTATGACTGTCTTCCATCCATCACTATGGGGTCTCTGTTCCATTTCTCCAGTGGTATGACTGTCTTCCATCCATCACTATGGGGTCTCTGTTCCATTTCTCCAGTGGTATGACTGTCTGTCATCCATCACTATGGGGTCTCTGTTCCATTTCTCCAGTGGTATGACTGTCTGTCTTCCCTCACTATGGGGTCTCTGTTCCATTTCTCCAGTGGTATGACTGTCTTCCATCCATCACTATGGGGTCTCTGTTCCATTTCTCCAGTGGTATGACTGTCTTCCCTCCATCACTATGGGGTCTCTGTTCCATTTCTCCAGTGGTATGACTGTCTTCCATCACTATGGGGTCTCTGTTCCATTTCTCCAGTGGTATGACTGTCTTCCATCCATCACTATGGGGTCTCTGTTCCATTTCTCCAGTGGTATGACTGTCTTCCATCACTATGGGGTCTCTGTTCCATTTCTCCAGTGGTATGACTGTCTTCCATCACTATGGGGTCTCTGTTCCATTTCTCCAGTGGTATGACTGTCTGTCTTCCATCACTATGGGGTCTCTGTTCCATTTCTCCAGTGGTATGACTGTCTTCCATCCATCACTATGGGGTCTCTGTTCCATTTCTCCAGTGGTATGACTGTCTGTCATCCATCACTATGGGGTCTCTGTTCCATTTCTCCAGTGGTATGACTGTCTGTCTTCCATCACTATGGGGTCTCTGTTCCATTTCTCCAGTGGTATGACTGTCTCCCCTCCATCACTATGGGGTCACTGTTCCATTTCTCCAGTGGTATGACTGTCTGTCTTCCATCACTATGGGGTCTCTGTTCCATTTCTCCAGTGGTATGACTGTCTCCCCTCCATCACTATGGGGTCACTGTTCCATTTCTCCAGTGGTATGACTGTCTGTCTTCCATCACTATTGGGTCTCTGTTCCATTTCTCCAGTGGTATGACTGTCTTCCCTCCATCACTATGGGGTCTCTGTTCCATTTCTCCAGTGGTATGACTGTCTGTCTTCCCTCACTATGGGGTCACTGTTCCATTTCTCCAGTGGTATGACTGTCTGTCTTCCATCACTATGGGGTCTCTGTTCCATTTCTCCAGTGGTATGACTGTCTGTCTTCCATCACTATGGGGTCTCTGTTCCATTTCTCCAGTGGTATGACTGTCTTCCCTCCATCACTATGGGGTCTCTGTTCCATTTCTCCAGTGGTATGACTGTCTTCCATCACTATGGGGTCTCTGTTCCATTTCTCCAGTGGTATGACTGTCTGTCTTCCCTCCATCACTATGGGGTCTCTGTTCCATTTCTCCAGTGGTATGACTGTCTGTCTTCCCTCACTATGGGGTCTCTGTTCCATTTCTCCAGTGGTATGACTGTCTTCCCTCCATCACTATGGGGTCTCTGTTCCATTTCTCCAGTGGTATGACTGTCTGTCTTCCATCACTATGGGGTCTCTGTTCCATTTCTCCAGTGGTATGACTGTCTGTCTTCCATCACTATGGGGTCTCTGTTCCATTTCTCCAGTGGTATGACTGTCTTCCATCACTATGGGGTCTCTGTTCCATTTCTCCAGTGGTATGACTGTCTTCCATCACTATGGGGTCTCTGTTCCATTTCTCCAGTGGTATGACTGTCTGTCTTCCATCACTATGGGGTCTCTGTTCCATTTCTCCAGTGGTATGACTGTCTGTCTCCCCTCCATCACTATGGGGTCTCTGTTCCATTTCTCCAGTGGTATGACTGTCTTCCATCACTATGGGGTCTCTGTTCCATTTCTCCAGTGGTATGACTGTCTTCCCTCCATCACTATGGGGTCTCTGTTCCATTTCTCCAGTGGTATGACTGTCTCCCATCCATCACTATGGGGTCTCTGTTCCATTTCTCCAGTGGTATGACTGTCTGTCTTCTATCACTATGGGGTCTCTGTTCCATTTCTCCAGTGGTATGACTGTCTTCCATCCATCACTATGGGGTCACTGTTCCATTTCTCCAGTGGTATGACTGTCTGTCTTCTATCACTATGGGGTCTCTGTTCCATTTCTCCAGTGGTATGACTGTCTGTCTTCCATCACTATGGGGTCTCTGTTCCATTTCTCCAGTGGTATGACTGTCTTCCATCACTATGGGGTCTCTGTTCCATTTCTCCAGTGGTATGACTGTCTTCCCTCCATCACTATGGGGTCTCTGTTCCATTTCTCCAGTGGTATGACTGTCTGTCTTCCATCACTATGGGGTCTCTGTTCCATTTCTCCAGTGGTATGACTGTCTTCCATCCATCACTATGGGGTCTCTGTTCCATTTCTCCAGTGGTATGACTGTCTGTCTTCCATCACTATGGGGTCTCTGTTCCATTTCTCCAGTGGTATGACTGTCTGTCTCCATCACTATGGGGTCTCTGTTCCATTTCTCCAGTGGTATGACTGTCTTCCCTCCATCACTATGGGGTCTCTGTTCCATTTCTCCAGTGGTATGACTGTCTGTCTTCCATCACTATGGGGTCTCTGTTCCATTTCTCCAGTGGTATGACTGTCTGTCTCCATCACTATGGGGTCTCTGTTCCATTTCTCCAGTGGTATGACTGTCTTCTCTTCATCACTATGGGGTCTCTGTTCCATTTCTCCAGTGGTATGACTGTCTGTCTCCCCTCCATCACTATGGGGTCTCTGTTCCATTTCTCCAGTGGTATGACTGTCTTCCATCCATCACTATGGGGTCTCTGTTCCATTTCTCCAGTGGTATGACTGTCTGTCTCCCCTCCATCACTATGGGGTCTCTGTTCCATTTCTCCAGTGGTATGACTGTCTGTCTTCCATCACTATGGGGTCTCTGTTCCATTTCTCCAGTGGTATGACTGTCTGTCTTCCCTCCATCACTATGGGGTCTCTGTTCCATTTCTCCAGTGGTATGACTGTCTTCCATCCATCACTATGGGGTCTCTGTTCCATTTCTCCAGTGGTATGACTGTCTTCCATCACTATGGGGTCTCTGTTCCATTTCTCCAGTGGTATGACTGTCTGTCTTCCCTCCATCACTATGGGGTCTCTGTTCCATTTCTCCAGTGGTATGACTGTCTGTCTCCATCACTATGGGGTCTCTGTTCCATTTCTCCAGTGGTATGACTGTCTGTCTTCCATCACTATGGGGTCTCTGTTCCATTTCTCCAGTGGTATGACTGTCTGTCTTCCATCACTATGGGGTCTCTGTTCCATTTCTCCAGTGGTATGACTGTCTGTCTTCCATCACTATGGGGTCTCTGTTCCATTTCTCCAGTGGTATGTCTGTCTTCCATCCATCACTATGGGGTCTCTGTTCCATTTCTCCAGTGGTATGACTGTCTTCCATCACTATGGGGTCTCTGTTCCATTTCTCCAGTGGTATGACTGTCTGTCTTCCATCACTATGGGGTCTCTGTTCCATTTCTCCAGTGGTATGACTGTCTGTCTTCCATCACTATGGGGTCTCTGTTCCATTTCTCCAGTGGTATGACTGTCTGTCTCCCATCACTATGGGGTCTCTGTTCCATTTCTCCAGTGGTATGACTGTCTGTCTCCCCTCCATCACTATGGGGTCTCTGTTCCATTTCTCCAGTGGTATGACTGTCTGTCTTCCATCACTATGGGGTCTCTGTTCCATTTCTCCAGTGGTATGACTGTCTTCTCTCCATCACTATGGGGTCTCTGTTCCATTTCTCCAGTGGTATGACTGTCTTCCATCCATCACTATGGGGTCTCTGTTCCATTTCTCCAGTGGTATGACTGTCTTCCATCACTATGGGGTCTCTGTTCCATTTCTCCAGTGGTATGACTGTCTGTCTTCTATCACTATGGGGTCTCTGTTCCATTTCTCCAGTGGTATGACTGTCTGTCTTCCATCACTATGGGGTCTCTGTTCCATTTCTCCAGTGGTATGACTGTCTGTCTTCTATCACTATGGGGTCTCTGTTCCATTTCTCCAGTGGTATGACTGTCTTCCATCACTATGGGGTCTCTGTTCCATTTCTCCAGTGGTATGACTGTCTTCCATCACTATGGGGTCTCTGTTCCATTTCTCCAGAGTGTGGTTTGACTGTGGGTAGTGTGTCAGTACAATAATTTGTTCTTAACTGACTTGCCTAGTTAAATAAAGGTTAAATCATTTTAAAATGTTTTTTCATTATTTAACTAGGCAAGTCAGGCAAGAACAAATTCTTATTTACAATGACGGCCTACCCCGGCCAAACCCGGACGACGCTGGGCCAATTGTGCGCCGCCTTATGGGACACCCAATCACTGCCGGGTTGTGATACAGCCGGGGATCGAACCAGGGACTGTAGTGACACCTCTAGCACTGAGATGCAGTGTCTTAGACCGCTGTGCCACTTGGCCAAATCAATTAAAATCCAGTAATCAATGAAATAATTGATTATAATTCATTAAAACAGGTCCAACCCACACTTTAAGGAAAACTGTACTGACCTCTTCATAGGTAGTAGGAGAAGAGGCTCCCTGGCTGTTTGCCTGAGTGGAGGGCTGGAGCGTGAGGTGGACGTGGGTGTCTGGACCAGGATTAGGGGGTCTCTCTGCCGGCCCTTCCCAGCCCAGGGTGCTCTGCTGGGGGGGACAGGTCTGGTAGGCTGCCCGGCGCTCTGGAGAGAAGCTATCCCACAGGCCTGAGATAGCTTCAGATACTACAGACAGACCAGTCTGTCCCGGGCTCAGCACACCGCTACAAACCAACTTCTCTAGTGTCTGTTTGTAGAACAACAAGTACCTGGGGAGGGAGAGGGATTGGGGGGGGGGGGGGGGGGGGGATGGGGAGAGAGCGGTATGGGGGAGAGGGATGGGGAGAGAGAGAGAGAGGGATGGGGAGAGAAAGAAAGAGAGGGGAGTGGGATGGGGGGGAGAGAGAGAGGGATGGGGGGAAAGAGAGAGATGGGGGAGAGGGATGGGGGAGAGAGAGAGATGGGGGAGAGAGAGAGATGGATGG
The DNA here is from genome assembly GCF_029448725.1 of Salvelinus fontinalis. Lineage (NCBI taxonomy): Eukaryota > Metazoa > Chordata > Actinopteri > Salmoniformes > Salmonidae > Salvelinus > Salvelinus fontinalis. Next base: position 1,279,161 of record NC_074703.1, on the reverse strand, counting down.
GGGAGAGAGAGAGAGGGATGGGGGGAAAGAGAGAGGTGGGGGAGAGAGAGATGGATGGGGGAGAGAGAGAGAGAGGGATGGGGGGAAAGAGAGAGATGGGGGAGAGAGAGAGAGGGATGGGGGGAAAGAGAGAGGTGGGGGAGAGAGAGAGATGGGGGAGAGAGAGAGAGAGGGATGGGGGGAAAGAGAGAGATGGGGGAGAGAGAGAGAGAGATGGGGAGAGAGAGAGATGGGGGAGAGAGAGAGAGGGATGGGGAGAGAAAGAGAGGGGAGTGGGATGGGGGGAGAGAGAGAGAGGGATGGGGGAAAGAGAGAGATGGGGGAGAGGGATGGGGGAGAGAGAGAGAGAGGGATGGGGGAGAGAGAGAGAGGGATGGGGGGAAAGAGAGAGATGGGGGAGAGGGATGGGGGAGAGAGAGAGAGAGGGATGGGGGAGAGAGAGAGAGGGATGGGGGGAAAGAGAGAGATGGGGGAGAGGGATGGGGGAGAGAGAGAGATGGATGGGGGGAGAGAGAGAGATGGGGGAGATGGGTGGGGGGGAGATGGGGGAGTGGGATGGGGGGATAGAGAGAGAGATATGGATGGGGGGAGAGAGAGAGATGGGGGAGAGGGATGGGGGGGAGATGGGGGAGTGGGATGGGGGGATAAAGGGGGGATAAAGAGAGATGGGGGAGTGGGATGGGGAGAGAGAGAGAGAGAGGGATGGGGGAGAGAAAGAGGGATGGGGGAGAGCGGTATGGGGGAGAGGGATGGGGAGAGAGAATGGGAGGGATAGGGGAGAGGGATGGGGGAGAGCGAGAGAGAGAGGAATGGGGAGAGAGAGATAGGGATGGGGGAGAGAGAGGGGGATGGGGAGAGAGATAGGGATGGGGAGAGAGAGAGAGATAGGGATGGGGAGAGAGAGAGATAGGGATGGGGAGAGAGAGAGAGGGATGGGGAGAGAGAGAGATAGGGATGGGGAGAGAGAGAGATAGGGATGGGGAGAGAGAGATAGGGATGGGGAGAGAGAGAGGAGGCAGAGAGAGAGAGATAGGGATGGGGGAAAGAGAGTGATGGGGAGCGAGAGAGAGGGATGGGGAGAGAGAGAGAGGAGACAGAGAGAGAGAGGGATGGGGGAAAGAGAGGGACGGGGAGAGAGAGGAGGCAGAGAGAGAGATAGGGATGGGGGAAAGAGAGGGATGGGGAACGAGAGAGAGGGATGGGGGGAAAGAGAGAGATGGGGGAGAGAGAGAGATGGATGGGGGAGAGAGAGGGGGATGGGGGGAAAGAGGGAGATGGGGAGAGAGAGAGATGGATGGGGGGAGAGAGAGAGAGATGGGGAGAGAGAGATGGGGGAGAGAGAGAGAGGGATGGGGAGAGAAAGAAAGAGAGGGGAGAGGGATGGGGGAGAGAGAGAGAGAGGGATGGGGGAGAGAGAGAGAGAGAGGGATGGGGGGAAAGAGAGAGATGGGGGAGAGGGATGGGGGAGAGAGAGAGATGGATGGGGGGAGAAAGAGAGATGGGGGAGAGGGATGGGGGGGAGATGGGGGAGTGGGATGGGGAGATAAAGAGAGAGAGATGGGGGAGAGAGATGGATGGGGGGAGAGAAAGAGATGGGGGAGAGGGATGGAGGGGAGATGGGGGAGTGGGATGGGGGGATACAGAGAGATGGGGGAGTGGGATGGGGAGAGAGAGAGAGAGGGATGGGGGAGAGAAAGAGGGATGGGGGAGAGCGGTATGGGGGAGAGGGATGGGGAGAGAGAATGGGAGGGATAGGGGAGAGGGATGGGGGAGAGCGAGAGAGAGAGGAATGGGGAGAGAGAGATAGGGATGGGGAGAGAGAGGGGGATGGGGAGAGAGATAGGGATGGGGAGAGAGAGAGAGGGATGGGGAGAGAGAGAGATAGGGATGGGGAGAGAGAGAGATAGGGATGGGGAGAGAGAGAGAGGGATGGGGAGAGAGAGAGATAGGGATGGGGAGAGAGAGAGATAGGGATGGGGAGAGAGAGAGATAGGGATGGGGAGAGAGAGATAGGGATGGGGAGAGAGAGAGGAGGCAGAGAGAGAGAGATAGGGATGGGGGAAAGCGAGTGATGGGGAGCGAGAGAGAGGGATGGGGAGAGAGAGAGAGGAGGCAGAGAGAGAGAGAGGGATGGGGAGAGAGAGAGAGAGGAGGCAGAGAGAGAGATAGGGATGGGGAAAGAGAGGGATGGGGAGCGAGAGAGAGGGATGGGGAGAGAGAGAGAGGGATGAGGAGAGAGACAGAGAGAGGCAGAGAGAGAGAGATAGGGATGGGGGAAAGAGAGGGATGGGGAGCGAGAGAGAGGGATGGGAGAGAGAGAGAGAGGGATGGGGAGAGAGAGAGAGAGCGAGATAGGGATGGGGAAAGAGAGGGATGGGGAGCGAGAGAGAGGGATGGGGAGAGAGAGGGATGGGGAGCGAGAGAGAGGGATGGGGAGAGAGAGAGAGGGATGGGGAGAGAGAGAGAGAGCGAGATAGGGATGGGGGAAAGAGAGGGATGGGGAGAGAGAGAGATAGGTAAGGCACAGAGCTGTGTGTACTGTACATTATTACTGTAGTCTACTATGGATAACAACATTGTGGATAACAACATAGCCTCTACACTGATGGAAATACCAGTTGACTAGTCAGCTGTATAGCCTCTACACTGATGGAAATACCAGTTGACTGGTCAGCTGTATAGCCTCTACACTGATGTAAATACCAGTTGACTGGTCAGCTGTATAGCCTCTACACTGATGGAAATACCAGTTGACTGGTCAGCTGTATAGCCTCTACACTGATGGAAATACCAGTTGACTAGTCAGCTGTATAGCCTCTACACTGATGTAAATACCAGTTGACTGGTCAGCTGTATAGCCTCTACACTGATGGAAATACCAGTTGACTAGTCAGCTGTATAGCCTCTACACTGATGGAAATACCAGTTGACTAGTCAGCTGTATAGCCTCTACACTGATGGAAATACCAGTTGACTAGTCAGCTGTATAGCCTCTACACTGATGTAAATACCAGTTGACTGGTCAGCTGTATAGCCTCTACACTGATGGAAATACCAGTTGACTAGTCAGCTGTATAGCCTCTACACTGATGGAAATACCAGTTGACTAGTCAGCTGTATAGCCTCTACACTGATGTAAATACCAGTTGACTGGTCAGCTGTATAGCCTCTACACTGATGGAAATACCAGTTGACTAGTCAGCTGTATAGCCTCTACACTGATGGAAATACCAGTTGACTAGTCAGCTGTATAGCCTCTACACTGATGTAAATACCAGTTGACTGGTCAGCTGTATAGCCTCTACACTGATGTAAATACCAGTTGACTAGTCAGCTGTATAGCCTCTACACTGATGGAAATACCAGTTGACTGGTCAGCTGTATAGCCTCTACACTGATGGAAATACCAGTTGACTAGTCAGCTGTATAGCCTCTACACTGATGGAAATACCAGTTGACTAGTCAGCTGTATAGCCTCTACACTGATGTAAATACCAGTTGACTGGTCAGCTGTATAGCCTCTACACTGATGGAAATACCAGTTGACTAGTCAGCTGTATAGCCTCTACACTGATGGAAATACCAGTTGACTAGTCAGCTGTATAGCCTCTACACTGATGTAAATACCAGTTGACTGGTCAGCTGTATAGCCTCTACACTGATGGAAATACCAGTTGACTAGTCAGCTGTATAGCCTCTACACTGATGGAAATACCAGTTGACTAGTCAGCTGTATAGCCTCTACACTGATGTAAATACCAGTTGACTGGTCAGCTGTATAGCCTCTACACTGATGTAAATACCAGTTGACTGGTCAGCTGTATAGCCTCTACACTGATGGAAATACCAGTTGACTGGTCAGCTGTATAGCCTCTACACTGATGGAAATACCAGTTGACTGGTCAGCTGTATAGCCTCTACACTGATGGAAATACCAGTTGACTAGTCAGCTGTATAGCCTCTACACTGATGTAAATACCAGTTGACTGGTCAGCTGTATAGCCTCTACACTGATGTAAATACCAGTTGACTAGTCAGCTGTATAGCCTCTACACTGATGGAAATACCAGTTGACTGGTCAGCTGTATAGCCTCTACACTGATGGAAATACCAGTTGACTGGTCAGCTGTATAGCCTCTACACTGATGTAAATACCAGTTGACTAGTCAGCTGTATAGCCTCTACACTGACGTAAATACCAGTTGACTAGTCAGCTGTATAGCCTCTACACTGATGGAAATACCAGTTGACTGGTCAGCTGTATAGCCTCTACACTGATGTAAATACCAGTTGACTGGTCAGCTGTATAGCCTCTACACTGATGTAAATACCAGTTGACTAGTCAGCTGTATAGCCTCTACACTGATGGAAATACCAGTTGACTGTTCAGCTGTATAGCCTCTACACTGATGGAAATACCAGTTGACTAGTCAGCTGTATAGCCTCTACACTGATGGAAATACCAGTTGACTGTTCAGCTGTATAGCCTCTACACTGATGGAAATACCAGTTGACTAGTCAGCTGTATAGCCTCTACACTGATGGAAATACCAGTTGACTGTTCAGCTGTATAGCCTCTACACTGATGGAAATACCAGTTGACTAGTCAGCTGTATAGCCTCTACACTGATGGAAATACCAGTTGACTGTTCAGCTGTATAGCCTCTACACTGATGGAAATACCAGTTGACTAGTCAGCTGTATAGCCTCTACACTGATGTAAATACCAGTTGACTAGTCAGCTGTATAGCCTCTACACTGATGGAGATACCAGTTGACTGGGCAGCCTTATAGCCTATACACTGATGGAAATACCAGTTGACTAGTCAGCTGTATAGCCTCTACACTGATGTAAATACCAGTTGACTAGTCAGCTGTATAGCCTCTACACTGATGGAGATACCAGTTGACTAGTCAGCTGTATAGCCTCTACACTGATGTAAATACCAGTTGACTGGGCAACCTTATAGCCTCTACACTAATGGAAATACCAGTTGACTGGTCAGCTGTATAGCCTCTACTGATGGAAATACCAGTTGACTGGTCAGCTGTATAGCCTCGACACTGATGGAAATACCAGTTGACTAGTCAGCTGTATAGCCTCTACACTGATGGAAATACCAGTTGACTGGTCCGCTGTATAGCCTCTACACTGATGGAAATACCAGTTGACTAGTCAGCTGTATAGTCTCTACACTGATGTAAATACCAGTTGACTGGTCAGCTGTATAGCCTCTACACTGATGGAAATACCAGTTGACTGGGCAGCCTTATAGCCTCTACACTGATGGAAATACCAGTTGACTGGGCAGCCTTATAGCCTCTACACTGATGGAAATACCAGTTGACTGGTCAGCTGTATAGCCTCTACACTGATGGAAATACCAGTTGACTGGTCAGCTGTATAGCCTCTACACTGATGGAAATACCAGTTGACTCATCATGCTTATCGGTCTATAGGTTAATTTGAATAATTTAGTGTAATTAAATTGGCGCGTGTGTGTGCAGTATATCCGTTAAGTATCTTATTTATCACACCCTACAGCATACAGATACAGAGCCCTTTGAGTGGATAATCTGCCAGGACAGGCAATAGCTGCTGCTGCTCCATCTTCTGGTGCCTTCAAGACACCTGGGAACTCGGGAGAAATACCAGATCAAATCACGACGTCAGTGATATTCAGGTCAGAAAGGCGGAGCTCTAGAAAAGAGGGTCTGAGAGTTCCAGAGTCTGGAATTGCGAGTTGGATGAGCATTCAAAACTATTTTCCCCCAGTCGGAGCTAGCTTGTTTCCCAGTTGTCTTGAACGCACTGAAGTCAAGAGATTTCCCCGAGTTGTTATGAACGCGGCAGCAAACGGTTGGAAGCGTGACGGACACACACACCAACTTTGCAATATGGCAGTATGCATTTTGAAAACATATACTTAATTGTTTGAAAGTTGTAACGTTTTACTACATATAATGAGGCAATGTCTTATCTTGCCTATTAGATCTCCTTCTCCGTCTACGTTTCTAACGGATAGTTGAATCTCCGTCACATGACACCGCTAGCATGCGCAGTGGCGTTTTGACAACGGTGTTTTTGCACTGCGTTACGGAACGAACATTCGGGCTCACAGCCTACTGCCTTCTGCACATTGCTGCGCTTATAATGTGAAGATATAATAGTTTAGCAATATTTAAAGCTAAAACAGTTACAATGTTAATAAATAATAGTTTAGCAATATTTAAAGCTAAAACAGTTACAATGTTAATAAATAATAGATGAGCAATATTTAAAGCTAAAACGTTCTGATCTGTTGCATCACTCATTGCTTTACAATATATACAGTTGAAGTCGGGAAGTTTACATACACTTAGGTTGGAGTTATTGAAACTCGTTTTTCAACCAACTCCACTAATGTCTTGTTAACAAACTATAGTTTTGGCAAATCGGTTAGGACATCTACTTTGTGCATGACACAAGTCATTTTTCCAACAATGATCTGGTAATATGAATTACCATATTCTAAATGTTCTGTTAATATGAATTACCATATTCTAAATGTTCTGTTAATATGAATTACCATATTCTAAATGTTATGTTAATATGAATTACCATATTCTAAATGTTATGTTAATATGAATTACCATATTCTTTATGTTCTGTTATGAATTACCATATTTCTAAATGTTCTGATAATATGAATTACCATAATGTAAATGTTATTTCTGTCATTCTGAGCCCTGTGTGTCGACGCCCTAATCAGGTAACGCACCCAATACATATGGGTCTGATTTCTCAAATGTCCTGTAATTTAAAATCTGCGGCGACACGGAAAACCTAATGGCACGAGCCCCCACCCTTCAAACTCCAGGATGTTGGTTAGAGAGTTGATGGAGGTCTGAGAGGGGGTGGAGTCTTCCAGAGTCTCCTCCGCAGAGTCGTCCTCACTGGTCTCAGTCAGGTCCTCTCCGTCAGGCCCGCCATGACGTCTGCGACCACCAGGTCTTCTGGAGCGCAGGGAGCTGAGGGGGATGGGGGGGGGACGGGGGGACGGGGGGGGGGAGGGAGGGGAACAGGTTTTTAACGTAAGACTGAAAAAAGAAGCTAATTGACATCTACAATAACATTAGAAATTGATTTTACATATGTGTTGTATATAAATATCTGTAGATCAATAATATGGGTAGATGTGTATAAATAACTGTAGATGTTCAATAATATGGGTAGATGTGTATAAATGAATGTAGATGATCAATAATATGGGTAGATGTGTATAAATGACTGTAGATTATCAATAATATGGGTAGATGTGTATAAATTAATGTAGATGATCAATAATATGGGTAGATGTGTATAAATGAATGTAGATGATCAATAATATGGGTAGATGTGTATAAATGAATGTAGATGATCAATAATATGGGTAGATGTGTATAAATGACTGTAGATTATCAATAATATGGGTAGATGTGTATAAATGACTGTAGATTATCAATAATATGGGTAGATTATCAATAATATAGGTAGATGTGTATAAATAACTGTAGATGATCAATAATATGGGTAGATGCTGCCCCCCAGTGGCAATCTCTACTAACTGCAGGTGGCACGCTATACTTAGGGAAAGGGGATACGTACATTTTTACATTTACATTTTAGTCATTTAGCAGACGCTCTTATCCAGAGCGACTTACAGTAGAGTGCATACATTTTATTACATTTTACATACTGAGACAAGGATATCCCTACCGGCCAAACCCTCCCTAACCCGGACGACGCTATGCCAATTGTGCGTCGCCCCACGGACCTCCCGGTTGCGGCCGGCTGCGATAGAGCCTGGGCGCGAACCCAGAGACTCTGGTGGCGCAGCTAGCACTGCGATGCAGTGCCCTAGACCACTGCCCCACCCGGGAGGTACCTAGTCAGTTGTACAACTGAAATGTGTCTTCAGTATTTAACCCCTCTGACTCAGAGAGGGGCAGTGAGGCTGCCTTAACTGACGTCATCGGCGCCCAGGGAGCAGCTGTTGTTAACTGCCTTGCTCAAGGGCAGAACGGAAGATTCCCCCCCCCCCCACCTTGCCAGCTCTGGGATTCAAACCAGCAACCTTTAAGTTAATGACCCAATGCTCTAGGCTACATGCCGCCTAGGCTTTGCACCAGTATCTATGGGGGCGGCAGGTAGCCTAGTGGTTAGAGCGTTTGGCCAGTAACCAAAAAGTTGCTAGATCAAATCCCCGGTCTGACAAGGTAATAATCTGTCGTTCTGCTCCTGAACAAGGCAGTTAACCCCACCGTTTCTAGGCCGTCATTGTAAATAATAATTTGTTGTTAACTGACTTGCCTAGTTAAATAAAGGTAAAATATAAATCTAGTGTATGTCAATGGTAGTGTACCTGCTGTGTGCCTGCAGCCTCCGGTACTCTGCCCTGACTTCATCCAAGCTGCACGGCCCGTCTTCATTGCCGAGGAATATCCCTAAACACATGTTGAATATCCCTAAACACATGTTGAATATCCCTAAACACATGTTGAATATCCCTAAACACATGTTGAATACCCCTAAACATGTTGAATATCCCTAAACGCATGTTGAATACCCCTAAACACATGTTGAATATCCCTAAACACATGTTGAATACCCCTAAACACATGTTGAATACCCCTAAACACATGTTGAATACCCCTAAACACATGTTGAATACCCCTAAACACATGTTGAATATCCCTAAACACATGTTGAATACCCCTAAACACATGTTGAATACCCCTACACACATGTTGAATACCCCTAAACACATGTTGAATATCCCTAAACACATGCCCTAATATCCCTAAACACATGTTGAATACCCCTAAACGCACGTTGAATATCCCTAAACGCACGTTGAATATCCCTAAACACATGTTGAATACCCCTAAACACATGTTGAATACCCCTAAACATGTTGAATATCCCTAAACACATGTTGAATACCCCTAAACATGTTGAATATCCCTAAACACATGTTGAATACCCCTACACACATGTTGAATACCCCTAAACACATGTTGAATACCCCTACACACATGTTGAATACCCCTACACACATGTTGAATACCCCTAAACATGTTGAATACCCCTAAACACATGTTGAATATCCCTAAACACATGTTGAATACCCCTACACACATGTTGAATATCCCTAAACACATGTTGAATACCCCTACACACATGTTGAATACCCCTACACACATGTTGAATACCCCTAAACACATGCCCTAATATCCCTAAACACATGTTGAATATCCCTAAACACATGTTGAATATCCCTAAACACATGTTGAATATCCCTAAACACATGTTGAATATCCCTAAACACATGTTGAATATCCCTAAACACATGTTGAATATCCCTAAACACATGTTGAATATCCCTAAACACATGTTGAATATCCCTAAACACATGTTGAATACCCCTAAACACATGTTGAATACCCCTAAACACATGTTGAATACCCCTAAACACATGTTGAATACCCCTAAACATGTTGAATACCCCTAAACACATGTTGAATACCCCTAAACATGTTGAATACCCCTAAACATGTTGAATACCCCTAAACATGTTGAATACCCCTAAACATGTTGAATACCCCTAAACACATGTTGAATATCCCTAAACATGTTGAATATCCCTAAACACATGTTGAATATCCCTAAACATGTTGAATATCCCTAAACACATGTTGAATATCCCTAAACATGTTGAATATCCCTAAACACATGTTGAATACCCCTAAACACATGTTGAATACCCCTAAACACATGTTGAATACCCCTAAACACATGTTGAATACCCCTAAACACATGTTGAATACCCCTAAACACATGTTGAATACCCCTAAACACATGTTGAATACCCCTAAACACATGTTGAATACCCCTAAACACATGTTGAATACCCCTAAACACATGTCGAATATCCCTAAACACATGTTGAATATCCCTAAACACATGTTGAATATCCCTAAACGCATGTTGAATACCCCTAAACGCATGTTGAATACCCCTAAACACATGTTGAATACCCCTAAACACATGTTGAATACCCCTAAACACATGTTGAATACCCCTAAACACATGTTGAATATCCCTAAACACATGTTGAATACCCCTAAACACATGTTGAATATCCCTAAACACATGTTGAATATCCCTAAACACATGTTGAATATCCCTAAACACATGTTGAATACCCCTAAACACATGTTGAATATCCCTAAACACATGTTGAATATCCCTAAACACATGTTGAATACCCCTAAACACATGTTGAATACCCCTACACACATGTTGAATACCCCTAAACACATGTTGAATACCCCTAAACACATGTTGGTGAATAGAATCTGGGTACTTAAATCACAGAACGTGTTTTTTGCTGTACACATCAAAATGGCCTCGGGCTCCTCTCACCTTTCAGTAGCATCAGTCTGCTCAGGTAGGCTTCCTGCTCTCTGAGAAATCCTTTGGCATGGTCCAAGATCTTCCACTGACCGACCAGACAACATTACAATGACACTTTACAATACAAAACATTACACTGAGGTTTCCACTTTGATCTGATCCATAATACCAATTTATCACCAGGTAGGTGAAGATCTACCTGCATGGCCAGGTAGGTGAAGATCTACCTGCATGGCCAGGTAGGTGAAGATCTACCTGCATGGCCAGGTAGGTGAAGATCTACCTGCATGGAAAGCTAGGTGAAGATCTACCTGCATGGCCAGCTAGGTGAAGATCTACCTGCATGGCCAGGTAGGTGAAGATCTACCTGCATGGCCAGGTAGGTGAAGATCTACCTGCATGGCCAGGTAGGTGAAGATCTACCTGCATGGCCAGGTAGGTGAAGATCTACCTGCATGGCCAGGTAGGTGAAGATCTACCTGCATGGCCAGATAGGTGAAGATCTACCTGCATGGAAAGCTAGGTGAAGATCTACCTGCATGGCCAGGTAGGTGAAGATCTACCTGCATGGCCAGGTAGGTGAATATCTACCTGTATGGCCAGGTAGGTGAAGATCTACCTGCATGGCCAGCTAGGTGAAGATCTACCTGCATGGCCAGGTAGGTGAAGATCTACCTGCATGGCCAGGTAGGTGAAGATCTACCTGCACGGCCAGGTAGGTGAAGATCTACCTGCATGGCCAGGTAGGTGAAGATCTACCTGCATGGCCAGCTAGGTGAAGATCTACCTGCATGGCCAGGTAGGTGAATATCTACCTGCATAGCCAGGTAGGTGAAGATCTACATGCATAGCCAGGTAGGTAAAGATCTACATGCATGGCCAGGTAGGTGAACATCTACCTGCATGGCCAGAAAGGTGAAGATCTACCTGCATAGCCAGGTAGACCCAAATCACACCCTCTCTACCCAGCGATAGTTAGCTAGCTAGCCCCAAATCACACCCTCTCACCCAGCAACAGTTAGCTAGCTAGCCCCCAATCACACCCTCTCTACCCAGCAACAGTTAGCTAGCTATCCCCCAATCACACCCTCTCTACCCAGCAACAGTTAGCTAGCTAGCCCCAAATCACACCCTCTCTACCCAGCAACAGTTAGCTAGCTAGCCCCAAATCACACCCTCTCTACCCAGCAACAGTTAGCTAGCTAGCCCCAAATCACACCCTCTCTACCCAGCAACAGTTAGCTAGCTATCCCCAAATCACCCTCTCTACCCAGCAACAGTTAGCTAGCTAGCCGCCAATCACACCCTATCTACCCAGCAACAGTTAGCTAGCTATCCCCAAATCACACCCTCTCTACCCAGCAACAGTTAGCTAGCTAGCCCCAAATCACACCCTCTCTACCCAGCAACAGTTAGCTAGCTATCCCCAAATCACACCCTCTCTACCCAGCAACAGTTAGCTAGCTAGCCCCCAATCACACCCTCTCTACCCAGCAACAGTTAGCTAGCTATCCCCAAATTACACTCTCTCTACCCAGCAACAGTTAGCCAGCTAGCCCCAAATCACACCCTCTCTACCCAGCAACAGTTAGCTAGCTAGCCCCCAATCACACCCTCTCTACCCAGCAACAGTTAGCTAGCTATCCCCAAATCACACCCTCTCTACCCAGCAACAGTTAGCCAGCTAGCCCCAAATCACACCCTCTCTACCCAGCAACAGTTAGCTAGCTAGCCCCAAATCACACCCTCTCTACCCAGCAACAGTTAGCTAGCTATCCCCAAATCACACTCTCTCTCCCCAGCAACAGTTGGCTAGCTAGCCCCAAATCATACTCTCTCTACCCAGCAACAGTTAGCTAGCTATCCCCAAATCATACTCTCTCTCCCAGCAACAGTTAGCTAGCTATCCCCAAATCATACTCTCTCTACCCAGCAACAGTTAGCTAGCTAGCCCCAAATCACACCCTCTCTACCCAGCAACAGTTAGCTAGCTAGCCCCAAATCACACCCTCTCTACCCAGCAACAGTTAGCTAGCTATCCCCAAATCACACTCTCTCTACCCAGCAACAGTTAGCTAGCTAGCCCCAAATCACACTCTCTCTACCCAGCAACAGTTAGCTAGCTAGCCCCAAATCATACTCTCTCTACCCAGCAACAGTTAGCTAGCTAGCCCCCAATCACACCCTCTCTACACAGCAACAGTTAGCTAGCTAGCCCCAAATCATACTCTCTCTACCCAGCAACAGTTATCCAGCTAGCCCCAAATCACACCCTCTCTACCCAGCAACAGTTAGCTAGCTATCCCCAAATCACACCCTCTCTACCCAGCAACAGTTAGCTAGCTAGCCCCCAATCACACCCTCTCTACCCAGCAACAGTTAGCCAGCTAGCCTCCAATCACACCCTCTCTACCCAGCAACAGTTAGCTAGCTATCCCCAAATCACACCCTCTCTACCCAGCAACAGTTAGCTAGCTAGCCCCCAATCACACCCTCTCTACCCAGCAACAGTTAGCTAGCTATCCCCAAATTACACTCTCTCTACCCAGCAACAGTTAGCCAGCTAGCCCCAAATCACACCCTCTCTACCCAGCAACAGTTAGCTAGCTAGCCCCCAATCACACCCTCTCTACCCAGCAACAGTTAGCTAGCTATCCCCAAATCACACCCTCTCTACCCAGCAACAGTTAGCCAGCTAGCCCCAAATCACACCCTCTCTACCCAGCAACAGTTAGCTAGCTAGCCCCAAATCACACCCTCTCTACCCAGCAACAGTTAGCTAGCTAGCCCCAAATCACACTCTCTCCCCAGCAACAGTTGGCTAGCTAGCCCCAAATCACACTCTCTCTACCCAGCAAGTTAGCTAGCTAGTCCCAAATCACACCCTCTCTACCCAGCAACAGTTGCTATCCCCAAATCACACCCTATCTACCCAGCAACAGTTGGCTAGCTAGCCCCAAATAACACTCTCTCTACCCAGCAACAGTTAGCTAGCTAGCCCCCAATCACACCCTCTCTACCCAGCAACAGTTAGCTAGCTATCCCCAAATCACACCCTCTCTACCCAGCAACAGTTAGCCAGCTAGCCCCAAATCACACCCTCTCTACCCAGCAACAGTT